>NC_086444.1:1063006745-1063306745 GCF_028390025.1 Pseudophryne corroboree
TGATATGCTGGCGGCCGGGCTCCCGGCGACCAGCATACCGGCGCCGGGAGCCCGACCGCCGGCATAACGACAGCATGGCGAGCGCAAATGAGCCCCTTGTGGGCTCGCTGCGCTCGCCACGCTGCAGGCACGGTGGCGCGCTACGCTATTTATTCTCCCTCCAGGGGGGTCGTGGACCCCCACGAGGGAGAATATGTGTCGGTATGCCGGGTGTCGGGATTCCGGCGCCGGTTTACTGTGCGCCGGGATCCCGATATTCGGCAACCAGAAGACCACCCCTTTTAATCATGCGGCTCCGGCTCTATGGAACTCACTTCCCCGCACAGTGCGTGAGGCCTCAACTATAGAATCCTTCAAAAGTAGACTGAAGACTTTCCTGTTTACTCAAGCATTTCCATAATGTCCCTTTAGTATGTTCATGCTTCTGTATTTTATGAAAAGCTTTCTGTACTTCATTATTTTCTGTACTATATTACATAGCATGTCACCTCCTGTCAGCCGTGTCATCCTGGATGGCACAACGCTTCCTGAAACTCAATAACTCAGAAACTTAACTCACCTTCTTTTCCCCAGTCAAGGCTCCCTCTACTACCACCCTCCTCACATACAATCCCTTTCACAAGTCTACTATTCTCAGCTCCATGCATTATTACCTGAATCAGGTCCTTCCTCACCCTGGAGGTTACTAAAATTCCCATACATGCTCTCATCGTGCACAGGGCGATTACTGTAATCTGCTGGTCTTCCTAATTCTAGTCTCATCCCTCTTTAATCTATACTAAACTCTACTTTTCAGGGTTGGACTGGCACCCAAGTGCGCAGAGAAAATCCCTGGTGTGCCCCACTGCATGAGGGCCCCAGTCCTTCCTCTAGGGATTAGATTCCAGACTGAGCTCTGGAAATACATGGTTAGTCTATTAGTAGGTCAGTTACCTGGTGGAGCAGATAAATATGGGTGTGTGGTTTACTTCTATAGAAACTGCACCAAGATTGGTTAGCCAAACAAATGTGTGTGGTGTCTGGCCACACCCCCTCTGGTGTATGACCCCATCCCATAAGCATGAGCTTTCCAATCAAAAGTATAGGGTGACTTATACTGAGCATCCATGAAAACCTGTCCATTTGTAGGGAGAGAGGCTCTATCGCCAAAGGCTGAAGCACCTCCATGGAATCCAGTCAGGATCCCGATGGTCTGGATCTCGGCAGTTGAAATACCGATGCTGGAATTCTGACATAGCGCCAGCATCGCTACACCCGGAATCCCGAACGAGACACTGCCCGACTGACGTCCCAGTATCGTCAGTATTGCATTGTTTGTTTGTTTTTATAAATAGCTATCTTTTTTTTTTTTTTTTACCATGATAATAAGCAGCAATAGAAAAAAGGACATTTCATAGCTATGATAAATAGGCCCCTGTGTGATATGTAGATAGTTCGTCGAACACTTAACAGTCCCGACTCGGGGGTAAATTTACTAAGGTGGGAGATTTTTAGAACTGGTGATGTTGCCCATAGCAACCAATCAGATTATATCTATTATCTGCTAGAAGCAGCTAGATAAATGGTAAGTAGAATCTGATTGGTTACCATGGGCAACATCACCAGTTCTAAAAATCTCCCACCTTAGTAAATTTACCCCTCGGTCTAGCTCTGCGAATACACCTGATGGTGGAATATGGTGGAAACAGAAATGCCACTACCACTATAGGAACCACCCCTTTTATTCACCTGGACTCTTCAGTTTAAAACACTGCTTGGTTTAGCCTTGTTCACTTGTTAAATCAATTACTGCGCACAGGGACCCCAGGGCTCCTTTTATTACATGTGTCACTGACATGAGGTGAAGCTTGATTGCATGGTTGCACCTAAAAAATGCACTTTCCCACTGAAGTGTACCTGGGAGGATTAAAGGTGTTGGACAAGACCTCCAGTACTATAGACACCAGGGAATTTACTAAAGCTTCTAAAAGTGACCAATCACATTCTGTGTATCATATTCTAGGATGCAAAAGGGAAAGTATAGTTTGAATCCAATTTTTAGACGCTGTAGTAAATGTACCCCAAGGTCCTTTTGCTGGATGAAACGGTCTACTGTATGTACTCTTCTGCAAAGCAGGGAATGTCCCTCCAAATATAACCCATCCACCCCATTATCTCATTCAAATAATCATATCCATATTGCATGTGTGTACCAAAACACTCAAGCCGCATCTGTAATATGCACCCAATCCGCCAATTCAATTAGCTCCTCCATGGAATCAGATACAGGGGAGCTACAGTATGTAGGGACATGATGTGATAAAGGAGCTTATTACTGAGCTGCCGTACTGAGGGGTACATTTACTAAGCAGTGATAAGAGTGGAGAAGTGAGCCAGTGGAGAAATTACCCCATCAACCAATCACCAGCTCTGTATCATTTTATAGTATGCAAATTATAGATGTTACTTCAGTGCTGATTGGTTGCCATGGGCAACTTCTCCACTGGCTCACTTCTCCACTCTTATCACTGCTTAGTGAATGTACCCCTGAATAAAGCAAACTTCTGTTTCTATATTTTATTGTATGTGGGTGTTTGGATGCCAGCTCTCACTGTGTTATTATACTCTACACATGTGTATACTAGTTTACTTACATTGTGTTTGTGGTGTTTATCATAATCCCATATATCATGTTAATAATAACCAGTCCTGTCATTTTCTCTATCAGAATTCTAACCGGACAGTCCTATGTGTGGAAAAGGTTGTGAACATCGTTAAGGACCACACAGAATCTTTGGGAATGACGGTGGCAGGTGGTATATCCAACTGGGAGTGGGACCTGCCCATCTTTATCACAAGCGTAGACGCAGATGGAGTCATCGGAAAGGACGGGAGGATAAAAACAGGTAACTTACTTTTTTAACCATATATATATATATATATATATATATATATATATATATATATATATATATGTGTGTACAGTATATGTATGCAGAAGGTTTGTGTTCATGTACTGAAAGCATTTTTACCAAGCGCGAGTGTGACCACATGTGACACAAATGGACCCTCTGATGCAACCGACCAGCCTAACTTTAATTAAGCCAACAACCCCTGCTTTGATATAGGTGAAGGCAGGTCAGATGAAGGGGAAGCAGGACGCAAGAGGAAATAGTTATACATAAAAGCATTAAGCAGTCGTCCTTATCACAGGCATAAATAACAGTGGATAACTCTTTTGTCTGTCTCCATTCCCAGCACTAGAGGCAGCTTCCCTGCTCTAGTGTTTTCCCTCCTAGTGTTAGCTCAGTGCAGGAGGAGGTGCTCAGTGCACAGTCTGAGAGAGTTCTTCCTGGGAGAGACAACTGCACTGACCTGCAGCTACTACTCTCCTCAGTGTGTGACCTTGTCTACCCCGTAGCCGCACCCTGTGTATATACAGCCTGATCCTGTGTGTACTAAGACGCTGTGCTACTGCTTCACATGTATACTGTGAGTTCCTGCTGCTTCTATATACTACAAGTTGTTATCTGAATAAACCAATCATCCTGGGTAAGTGCCGTTGTGTGGGCAATCTGACACCACAACACTCTGCCAACAATATACAGTACATCCTGCAGCATGATAAATAACAACATCCCTTTATGTTTCACATCCTGGTGGGGCCCGCTGAGAGAATAAGAGGCTTTTTTTTTAATCATTGGTGGCAGTGGGGTCCTGACCTGAATAGTAGTAGAATTCCATGCTTGGATAGTTGCTCCAATAAGCAGTTGCCTAGGTAATTGCTCAAACCTGTACTTTCATTTTATCATAGGAGACATATGCCATATCGTCCTTGTTATTTAGTTATGACATACAGTACTAATGTGGAAACAAGTCTTTCCATATGAATATTGGTGGGAGGGTAATTAATGAAAACCAGCTATTATTGTTTGTTTGTAATGCACCATACTGCACAATTCTGCAGCACTGTACAGTGTGGAAATCCAGCATAGTATAAAGATGTAGAGGACCAACAGGAAAAATAAAGAAAAAGCAATTACAGGACATTCAAGATTAGAGCTAAAGTAGAACATGCAAAAAGCTGCGTTCCAGGAGTAGGTTGGAGCAGACAAGAAAACGGGAGGGAAGAGGGCCACAAGGGGCCGGGTCGTGACCCGACTTACATTGTGTGCCGTGTTAGTAAATGCCTCCCACAGTTTCTAAAGAGGAGTGGTTAAGCAGTTAAATATTGAAAGTAAAACCAATGTATTGTATGATTTCATGTAAGGGTGTATGGGTCTCTATCTTTGTAAATCACATTATCACAGATCTCTGGTTGTAGGTACTTTAAATGCAGAATGTCTAAAAGTCCTGTTACATCTTGCCAAGGGTGGATGCTGCAGGGCAGTGGCGCCGAGAGAGGGCGGAAGAGGGTACAAATTACCCGGGCCCATGTCTAATAGAGGGGCCCAGTGAGGGCCCTCGGGCTTCCTTCCCTTTAACTGGCAGCAGCAGCTGCAGCTTTTCTCCTCAGCCCAGCCCACGCTGCTGTGGGCTGGGCTAGTGTGTGGCCATGGTGGCAGCTAAAATACCATTTTTTCAGTATTTTTTCTAAGGATGCCTGGCCACGACTCGTGGGATTAGGCCACGCCCCCTGAAAAGTACCTGGGCCCAGCCAGGCTCTCGACTCTCGGGGGACCCGTCAGTCTTTCATTAGATATAAAGAAGGTGGATTTATTGGTTGGTTAACTTAAAACATATAAGAACATAGGGGAATACAAGTGATGCAAAGTTTGTCCCTGTTGTGTTCTGCATCTGCATACAGTAGATCTCCTTTTTTAAAAGGCATCTTTGATGATTCTTTGGTGCAGCATATAGTGGCTGCTGCGTTACATCAGAGAGCAGCACATAGCAGGGTAACTATGTGTGATCCGGCCCTGAGTCACTCTCTTAGCCCTTATCTGTGTTGTGTGCACATTCCACATTTCCCAAGACAGCCCCAGTCCTCAGCACAGTCTCCCACTTTCCTGTAAACCTTGTCAAACAAGATGTATCATCACTAAATGACATGTATTTCATTGTGGAAGGGTCATTGATGCTCTGCAGTAGCTATTTTGTGCTGTAGAAAGGGGAGGAAAGATGTGCTGGTTTCTGTATTAGTGGAATGCTGCTCCCCCTGTAGTAGATTTGAGAGTCACATATGCACTGACAACAAGGAGTCTGGAGAGAGGGACTAAATGACATAGATCCAATATGCCATACATTCTGCAATACGATATATATTTAAAAGTCTTTAAGAATGTAAAAAGGGAAGGGGTAGTATAACTATGATGTACGGATGGTGTAATGGTTAGCATTACTGCCTCACAGCACTGTGGTCATGGGTTCGATTCCCACCGTGAATCTTTGTGGAGTTTGTATATTCTCCCCGTACTTGCATGGGTTTTCTCTGGGTACTCCGGTTTCCTCCCACAATCCAAAAATATACTGGTTGGTCAATTGGATCCCAACAAAAATTAACCCTAGCGTGAATGTGTGTGTGTGTGTGTGTGTGTGTGTGTGTGTGTGTGTGTGTGTGTGTGTGTGTGTGTACATGTGCAAGGAAATGTAGATTGTAAGCTCCACTGGGGCAGGGACTGATGTGAATGGGCAAATATTCTCTGCAAAGCACTGCGGAATATGTGTGCGCTATATAAATAACTAATAATAAATAATGTAAACAGGCTTTGTGCCCCTCCGCTTCTCTAAAATGCTGCATAGACTGATCGCATGGTTTGGCCCTCACATTATTATTATTATTATTATTATTATTATCCTTTATTTATATGGCGCCACATGGGTTCCGCAGCGCCCAATTACAGAGTACATATAGTTGAAGACGATATAGGACAAGTACAGGGTAACTAAGCATAACTACACTAGTAAACAACAGAGATAAGTTCCAAAGTGGCCACAAAACTGCAGGATTTGGGCACTTGAGGATTATTAAAGTAAAAAAAGGATAAGCACATGAGGGAAGAGGGCCCTACTCGTGAGAGCTTACATTCCAAGGGGAGGGGTGGACAGACAGGGGTGACACAGATGGGGTACATAGAGAGCGTGGAACAGAGGGTTAGGATGAGATTTGGCTGGGTTTGGTAAAGAAATGGGTCTTAAGAGCCCGTTTGAAGTTTTGTAGAGAGGTGGAGAGTCTGAGGGGGAAAGGTAAAGAATTCCAGAGGAAGGGAGCAGCACGTGAAAAATCTTGGGAGATAGGAGTGGGAGGAAGTAATCAGAAGACAGGAGAGTCAGCGTGCATTAGCAGAGCAAAGAGGACGGGTGGGAGAGTAAAGGGAGATAAGGTCAGAGATGTAAATGGGAGAGGAGTGGGTGAGGGCTTTGTACGTGACTGTGAGAAGTTTGGATTGTATTCTGAAAGAGAAGGGAAGCCAGTGAAGGGCTTGTAGGAGAGAGGAGATAGACGCAGTGCGTTTGGTGAGGAAGATGAGCCGGGCTGCAGCATTGAGGATACATTGGAGTGGAGAGAGGTAATTGTCAGGGAGGCCAGTTAGGAGGAGATTACAGTAATCCAGTCTGGAAATAATCAGTGATCTTAGTGGCATCCTGGGTGAGAAAGGGTCTGATCCTGGAAATGTTTTTGAGATGAAAATGACAGGTTTGTGAGAGGTGCTGAATGTGTGGTTTGAATGAGAGGGAGGAGTCAAGGATTATGCCAAGACAGCGTACCTGGGGGCTAGAGGAGATAGTCATGCCATCAATGGATAATGATGCATAGTTATACACATAGTTATAATGTCACCCACACTCCTGTATGCAGCAGACAGTGCTCTATACTGCTTACTATTCCTGCAAATTTACTGGAGTTGTGTTATTTCAAGGATGTCCAGAAAGACCCAGATGTCCGAATTAGAGAGGTGTCAATAGTATAAAAGTCAGGGCTGGAATTGTGGCACTGTGACAACTGTGGGGAAGCACAACACCCACCACCCACCACCTACCACCCAAAACCACAACCCTCTTGTTTCATTGTCTTCATAAATGTCTGCCAGCAAGACTTTACAGTAATTAGCTACTTCAGGATAACACAATGGATGTGGTTGAGGCTGGGGCAGTTGAGCTCATGGCTTATGGGGCAACACAATCACCCAAGGTCAGGGGCAAACAAAACCAAAACTTGGCTACAACACAGTGGACCGTAGGAAAGCATACTGCTGCCCCAGTTGAGTATTTGTCTTTAAATCAATCTATATTATTATTATCGGCTGTTATTTATATGGTGCCACAAGGATTCCGCAGCGCCTTATAAACTGTGGGTCTGATTCAGAGATGTAAGCAGAATGCACAGCAGTTGTGTCTTCGGGTGCAGCTGCTATGTGAAAAGGAGGCATCTGAAGGCAGAAGACACCTACTACCGGCATTGCAGATCCGAGGACGCAGCGTCGGGTCACCATCGTGTCCATAGGTCACAACATCAGCCATCTGAATAAGCCAAATGGAATGCTGGGACTTATGGAGCATTGTGATCTTGCAGATTGAAATCTGCACATGTGCACTGCAGATCTCACACCGTAGGAGATGTACGTAAGCAGTTGGGTTTGTGAACATCTCTGCATTGGGCCCTAAGTAAGCATAAACAGTGCACACAAAGCAATATGGAAACAAATGCAAAACACCTACAGTACAAAACTTGGGATACACGCTCTATAAACATTGTTTCATATGCAGTCAGTGTGTGTGTGTGTGTGTGTGTGTGTGTGTGTGTGTGTGTGTGTGTGTGTATAAAATATGGTGCCATTAATATGTGTCTATTCATTTGGTCCACAGGTGACATTTTGCTGAACGTCAATGGAATAGACCTGACAGGAGTCAGCCGTAGTGAAGCTGTGTCTCTATTAAAAAACTCTTCTTCCTCATGTGTGGTTCTGAGAGCCTTGGAAACAAAAGAATATGAGCCGGAGGAAGACATCAGCAGCAACTCCCTGCTCTTGGACTCGGTCCAGAATGGCTTTGAAAGCAGAGAATGGTCACCAGTCTGGGTCATGTGGCTGAAGCTGCCTCGGTAGGTTCAGACATCACATCCAATCTCCTACAGGAGAGTGGGTGGAAAGATTTATGTTTCTTGGGCTGTTCCCTCCTCTGGGTTTATTATTCACTATAGTGACGTGTCATAATTAAAGCCAGATTTAGCTTTGGAACTTTGCATAAGAGTGTGTTTTGTTTATCTAATTGGATGTGTACAGGCCATAGCTGTGACATTTGCACAGGATGCTCCAGATATTGCTCACATCCCTTCGCTGTTCCTGAGTGTGCGTTTGTCAGGTCATTTACATATGCCTGCAGCAACAAGTGTCATTTCAGATGTGTCACATACATGGCTTGCGTAGATTACACATTTATGCGTCACATGGTTTCCATTCCTTTATTATTTGTACTAGAAAATTGCCGATTATTAGTTTACTTAACTATGTAGATGAAGGGAGCTTCATCTACATAGTTAAGTAGAATTTACCAATGTGAACTTGGCAAGATGTGAGAGAGGTTCAGTGTCTAATAGTTGTAACTAGATGGTGATATTCATAGATTGGGGTGGGCATGCTTTTTATGCCAGGACTGTATAGTAGTGCCAGTTCAGCTCTGTCAGTCTCTCTCTGAATTACAAGCACGCATAAATAAGTAAAAACAACATCCAATGCCACTCCAGCCTCATAGGCTAGGGATTGCCATCAGTGTGTTTGCCATCGACGGTGAAACTGTGAGTGGCCATCGATGGTTACAAACTATGCTATGAGAGACCATTGATGTTATTTCTGTGAATGACCCGCGGGCAGCGATGGGCTGGGGCCGAAATGGGCCCTGGCCAGCGTGCCAGGAAAAGGGGCGCGCGCGCGTACTAGCGATAGGGGCATATAGCGAGTCAAGGGGGTGTGTACTCGCGGCACTCCCCCATTTCCATGGAGATGGGCGGGGGCGGGCCACAAGTTAGGGGGCGTGGACTCGCGGCACGCCTCCATTCCCATGGAGACGGGCAGGGGGGGCGTAGGAGTTTCTACAGCAGAGAGCCGGAGGCTGCGCTGCACGCTACCTTCCGGCTCTCTAGATGGCAGGATCGGCCCTTCTGGCATTTGCCAGAAGTGCCAGATGGGCAGTCCGGCCATGCCCACGGGCCAATCACAGCCCGAGGGCGGGGCTCTGCATGTGTCAGGGACGGAGCTATGCTCAGTGTCCCAGCATCTTGTAAAAAAAAATAAAAAAATATTTGTTTAGGCTAAGCCATCGATGGAGGGAAACCATCTGGTTCTCTACCATCGATGGCAAAACCATTTAACATCAGCCTTAACCCATCGATGATTAGGAATAATCGATGGCAATCCCTATCTCAGGCTTCTTCTGAAAGTACAGGGGTCCCCTTCAATGTGCTTGGCTCTGGCGCATACACAGGGAAGCCCCAGTCGGGTCTAGTGCAGGCTCTAAAGTACCCCCCTTTGAATGCAGGGCAGCAACCTTGGAGGGGACTAAATTTTTTAAGACTGGTCTATGTATGCTTGTTTCTTATTTTTGTGTTTGTTTTACTGGTAATAGATCCTACAAATATTATTATTTTATTTTTGGGGGTGGGGGGATGCGGAGGGAAATTTGTGTTTTGGATTTGAATTAAGTTTTCTTTTGGTGTAAAAGATTATTTACTGTAATACTCTAAGTATCATAAATGTTTGATTATTCATATGTATTATATGAGCTTGCCTTGTACTTCAAATGCTTCCAAGACAAAGAAATGAATTGAGAGAGAGTGAGAGATCTATAGATGCAATGTTTGTTTAACACATTGATTAGCACAGCAATATTATCCCCCTATTGCCAGCACAGAAAGGATTGTATGGTCATTGCCTGACGGAGCCCAGATGTTCTGCACAAATTCCAGTAAAGAACTTGCTGTGTTCTTAGAACCTTCCATTCTTACACGGTGTATATGTATTCTGTCCCTGCTCAGGAAGCAGCTGTGTGTTTGTAAATCAGATCTCACTCCAGTGCATTGTAAAAGCACGCAGCGACTGCATGGATTGACGTGGCTGCAAATGAAGCAGTTTACAAATGTTTTCATTATTATTGTTTGAAGAAATATAAAATCCAGAGGCGTAGCTAGTGTTTTCGGAGCCCAGGGCAAGATGTAAAATGGCGCCCCCCCAAAAAAAAAAAACACAGCAAAAGAAGCATGTGCGCGCGCCGAAAAAATGGCCGTGGCCACTGAAAATGGCCCACAGCGCCAGTTACATTGCCCCACAGTGCCAGATACAATGCCCCACAGTGCCGGATACATGCCCCACAGTGCCAGTTACATTGCCACACAGTGCCAGATACATGCCCCACAGTGCCAGATACAATGCCCCACAGTGCCAGTTACATTGCCCCACAGTGCCAGATACAATGCCCCACAGTGGCAGTTACATTGCCCCACAGTGCCTAATACAATGCCCCACAGTGCCTAATACAATGCCCCACAGTGCCTAATACAATGCCCCACAGTGCCAGATACAATGCCCCACAGTGCCAGATACAATGCCCCACAGTGCCAGATACAATGCCCCACAGTGCCGGATACAATGCCCCACAGTGCCAGTTACAATGCCCCTCAGTGCCAGTTACAATGCCCCACAGTGCCGGATACATGCCCAACAGTGCCGGATACATGCCCCACAGTGCCAGATACATGCCCCACAGGGCCAGTTACATTGCCCCACAGTGCCAGATACAATACCCCACAGTGCCGGATACATGCCCCACAGTGCCAGTTACATTGCCCCACAGTGGCAGTTACATTGCCCCACAGTGCCGGATACATGCCCCATAGTGCCAGTTACATTGCCCCACAGTGGCAGTTACATTGCCCCACAGTGCCAGTTACATTGCCCCACAGTGCCAAATACATGCCCCACAGTGCCAGTTACATTGCCCCACTGTTCCTGATACATGCCCCCACTGTGCCAGATACATGCCCCACACTGTGCCTGATACGTTGCCCCACAGTGCCAGTTACGTTGCCCCACAGTGCCAGATACAATGCCCCACAGTGCCAGTTACATTGCCCCACAGTGCCAGATACAATGCCCCACAGTGCCGGATACATGACCCACAGTGCCGGATACATGCCCCACAGTGCCGGATACATGCCCCACAGTGCCGGATACATGCCCCACAGTGCCGGATACAATGCCCCACAGTGCCGGATACAATGCCCCACAGTGCCGGATACAATGCCCCACAGTGCCGGATACATGACCCACTGTGCCAGTTACATGACCCACTGTGCCAGTTACATGACCCACTGTGCCAGTTACATGTCCCACTGTGCTCTCTCTCTCCCCCTCTCCCCCCCGGTCACTCACCACTTGCTCTGATATGTGAGGGGAGGAGAGCCCAGCGCAGCGCCTCTCCTTCCCCTCACCGCTCCAGGTCTCCAGCGGCTGTGTGGCACCGTTTCACTAGCCAATCAGAGCTCGTGGACCGGCAGCCAATCAGGAGCCGGTCCGCAAGCTCTGATTTGGCTAACGCCGCCGGAGACCGGACACAGCAGCGCTGCTGGCAGCGCTACTAGGGCTGACAGCGGCGGTGAGGGGAGGGAGAGACGCTGCGCTCTCCTCCCCTCCCATTTCGGCTTGACGGGGGCGAGTGGGGCATGATGCCCTGGCCGCCGCCGGCGCACCCCTCTCCTGGGCCTGCCAAGGTGCCCAGGGCACGTGCCCCACTCACCCTACCCTAGATACGCCTCTGATAAAATCATCAAGATATCACATTCCAATAACACTGTCGTAGATCAAAGCCAGAAAAATGGGAACTATGTGTCACTACTGTCATTTTATTTTGTTTTGTTTTTTTAATAACTAGAAAGAGAATATTAGTAAATAGACCATGTTGTGCAACAGCCAGAATAACAGTAACAAAAGTAAGGCAGAGAAACAGAGCAGATTCTGGTTGTAATAAAGACATTGCTAAAGGGAGGAGAGCATGAAACGTATAATAGCCTACACAATACCTATAAAAGAAATAGAAGGAAACAGGATAATAGAAGTCGGCACGTTTTTTTATTTTGTTTATTAGTCATGATTAGGTCCGTTTACAGATGATGAATCTGGCAAAGCAACACAAGGAACAAGTATTACTCCTCCGCCCTACAGGAAAGCGGTTACTGACACTTCATATTTGGTTGTTCTGCTATAGTATGAATGATGCTGGAGACAAATATTGTTACAGCTTTCACTCTGTTAGCGGTGGGGTTCAGCAAATCCTGACCACTGGCCTAGGTCAGTCCTTATTCTGTGTCTGTGGAAGGAAATGACCCTGGTTTGCCTTTACACACATTATCAGCGCTGATACACTGTCACATCATTTTACATTTCTACATATAGATCCTCATTCAGATGTGGTCGGATCTGCCCCCCATGCCGCAAAGTACCAATGTTCAGTACCTTGTGCATGGGCAGGACCCATTTAGCGCACGTGCGAGTGGGTCCTGTGACACAGGACGGCATCAGACTGTCAGTGATTGGCAGTCTGATGCCATTTGTGGGCGGCGACTGCTTACATTTGTGAAAATGGAGGCGTGCCGCTGCTGTTTAGGGGGAGGGAAGAGGCCAGGATCTCCATTGTTGGACGGAGATTTCCTGGCCTCTTACAAGAATCTGCAGTGGGCGGCTTGTGCGACCCCATGGGAGCTCCAAGCTGAATGATGGCGTCGCAGTGATTCGATGCTGTGAGGTGTCTACTTGTAATAGATCTTAAATCTATTTATTTTATGTATACTAGCTGTTGTGCCCAGCGTTGCCTGGGTGTGTTTGTTTTCATGTGTAGTTTGTATGTGTTTTCTTTCTCAGTGAGGCACCTTATTGCGGTGGACAACGTGGGATAGCTCGTTGTTAATATCCATTAATTCTGCCATGATGGTGTAATTTTAATTAGCAAGAGAAGATACTGTAGATAGATGGATAGATAGATATTTTTACTCTCAAAGTTCATACAATAAAATGTCCCAGAAAGTGTTTGCAGCTCCCTCTCCTCTAATTTACACCAGTCACATGTAAGATAAGATTCAATTTGTAACACTATAAAAGTGTGAGACCAATAATAATAGTGCAGTATGTATACACAATCCACAGTCATATAACGCTGCCAATTTCATGTATACTTTAAATCTGTGAATAGAATTCTTCTCTGAATCCAATATATTTCCGAGCACCAAAAATCAATCCCATGGTAATTCTAGATTTATTCACAATAAAAAGAGAATCTTATTGTAGTATGCTCACAAGAATTCAAATAAAAAGAACCTTATCCAAGACGTTGCTGCTGAATAATGTCACGGACTCTGGGGTCTATTTACTAAAGGGGGGTACATACCTAAAGGTGTGTGCTGAGCGATCTATCACAAACCGCTCAGCACACATCTCTCCCCCCGCTCAGCACGAGGAGGGGGACGACGGTTGGGCCACTTACTTCACACAGCGATGAAGTTAGCGACCTGCTAGATTGTGCCTGCATGCACAATCTAGCATGCGATATGGATGCGCGGACTATCGCTGGGGGGCATACACACAAGAGATCCGTACTTAACTTCTAAGCAATCTAGTCAGATTGCTTGGATTTTAAGCACGGATCTTTCCGTGTGTACCCCCCTTAAGCCTTGGATAAAGATAAAGTGGATAGAGATAGTACCAGACAATCAGCTCCTAGCTGCCATGTCACAGGCTATGTTTGAAAAATGAAAGGAGCTGGTTGGCTGGTGCTTTACCTCCGTCCACTCTATTTCCATACAAGGCTCAGTAAATAGACCCCTCTGTTTCCTGTGTCCACAATGTAGAGATGTGGCTCCTTCCAGCCCCAGATAGAGGGCAAATAATTTCAATAGTGCTGCTTGAAGTACATAAACAATGTGGGAGGCCACCTAATATGTTTTCTTTCTCAAAATATCATCGGGCGCAGCCTCCTAACTCCGACGTTTCCAACTTATAGCAGCCCCCTGGAAGTCATCATTGCAATAACAACATGGACAAACATTTGCATGGTTTATTCAGAATACACATTTACAGTTTCAGTATTTCTAGATGGTCCATGCTCTGCTGAAAAACAGTATACAAAATTAGCCTTATTAATGTGCAATACAAACATTGATTTTGTGTAACGTCAAATTGCATAATTCTCAAAAGTAGGTTTGGTGTGCAATTGCCATTAAACATTACTCAGATATATGCTTTTCATTTTAAAACTTTCTAATTAAAGTACAGATTAATATCCCTTATATCAAAGTCCATGGATCACTCTAAATACTTTCTATTGTGAAAATATATAAAGACCGTAAACACCACCACCTTCCAGCAAGAGACTTGGCTCACGTTCTGTCCTTTCACGGGATTATGTCCATATGTGATATTTCTGGCCTAACCATAGTGAGGCTTGAACCACTCTACTTACCCAACGATTATTGCCCCGGTATGACAGCACCAGCCACAACACCCACCCTCTGGCCCTGCGGTGTAGTCTGCAAAGGTCACAAGGTGTGTGTGTTACAGGGGTGATCACACTGATTGCCCCTCCACTGGATCTACAACTGCATCCCGCAAATGTTTATTAAGAGGCCCCTGTATTTCTCACCGTGAACTCACACAGCGCATGCATTGCACACCTTGTATACACAAAGGAGCCATTGAGATTAAGGTTCATGGTATGTCTTGGAAAAAGTGCTAGGTAGTGACAGGGAGGTGGAACCTGTATGTTCTGCCTCTTCATCGGGTGGGGGGCCAAGGTCTGCCTAGGTCGACAGTCAAAAAGTTGTCAGTGTCTAGGTCGACACTAAATGGTCGACATATTGAAAAGGTCGACATGGAAATAGTCAACATGAGTTTTTTATGTTTTTTGGTGTCAAATTTTAACTTCAAGCATGTGGATCCCCAGTTACTGTACCACTTTGCTTGGTTACCGTTGTAGTCCACATAGATGGGGAAGTGTGAAAAATTAAAAAGTCCATAAAAGCTCATGTTGACCAAAGTCTTGTCAACCATTTGAACCTTTCAACCTTTTGACCGTAAGCACGTCGACCATTTGGAGTCAACCTATTGACTGTCGACCTATCACCCGGATAACATTGAGAGGTTGGACAGGGATTTCTGTTGTAAAGTTGAAAGGAGAAGCCAGAGCCCATTTGAACTAAAGTCAGCAGGGTATTTAAGGGACACTGTTGCTAGTGGCTTCATACGAGCTGTATGTAAACCTAGCAGAAAATCGGGATTGATCCATATCTCTATCTCTCACCATCTCTCTCTCACACATGCACATTTCTCTCTCCTGTCTCTGTTGGGGACATTTATCAAACATTCTGTCCACAGATTCTAGCTACCATTTTATAAAGTGCACTAGATAAATTAGTTATAATTTGATTGGTTGCTATGGGCAACACCTCCACTTTTTCTTGCAGCCTTGAATGGAAAACACAGAACCATACTGAGTGCAAGGAAAAAAGTACTTATTCATGATCGTTATTGATAACGTTATTGATGCATCTGGCACCATGTGCTGTATAATCAGAACACAGACTTACAGTAGTGCCTGATTCTGAACCACATGGAATGCTGTCCCAATTCTGGTTGCTTCCTGCGATTGGACATCCTATGTGATCATCCAACTGTCAGACGCTTCTATGTGATGCAGCTTTGCCACCGACACACACACACACACACGCGCGCGCGCCTCAGAATCGCCTGCAGCTTATCTGCACCCTCACATCAAACTCCGGGGGGGGGACTTCTTCTATGTGCAGGCCGCAGCCTCCTGCACCCCCCGTTATTGCCCATTCAGTCCCATGCGAGAAGCAGTTGACTCAGAATGTAGGTGAAGGCTGCCCAGCATGTGCGATCTGCCTGCATTCATTATCAGGCCCTTGTATTTATTTTGCCAAAGTGAATTGTGACTCTTGGATACCTCCTTCAATCGAAAAACCCCTTTTCTCTGACGTCCTAGTGGATGCTGGGGACTCCGTAAGGACCATGGGGAATAGCGGCTCCGCAGGAGACTGGGCACAAAAGTAAAGCTTTAGGACTACCTGGTGTGCACTGGCTCCTCCCCCTATGACCCTCCTCCAAGCCTCAGTTAGATTTTTGTGCCCGAACGAGAAGGGTGCACACTAGGTGGCTCTCCTGAGCTGCTTAGTGAAAAGTTTAGTTTTAGGTTTTTTATTTTCAGTGAGACCTGCTGGCAACAGGCTCACTGCATCGAGGGACTAAGGGGAGAAGAAGCGAACTCACCTGCGTGCAGAGTGGATTGGGCTTCTTAGGCTACTGGACACCATTAGCTCCAGAGGGATCGAACACAGGCCCAGCCATGGAGTCCGGTCCCAGAGCCGCGCCGCCGGCCCCCTTACAGAGCCAGAAGCAAGAAGAGGTCCGGAAAATCGGCGGCAGAAGACATCCTGTCTTCACCAAGGTAGCGCACAGCACTGCAGCTGTGCGCCATTGCTCCTCAGCACACTTCACACTTCGGTCACTGAGGGTGCAGGGCGCTAGGGGGGGGCGCCCTGAGCAGCAATAAAAACACCTTGGCTGGCGAAAATACATCACATATAGCCCCCAGGGCTATATGGATGAATTTTAACCCCTGCCAGAATCCATAAAAAAGCAGGAGAAAAGTCCGCGAAAAAGGGGCGGAGCCTATCTCCTCAGCACACTGGCGCCATTTTCCCTCACAGCTCCGTTGGAGGGAAGCTCTCCCCTGCAGTCACTACACTACAGAAAGGGTTAAAAAAGAGAGGGGGGCACTAATTAGGCGCAGTATTAACAATACAGCAGCTATAAGGGGAAAAACACTTATATAAGGTTATCCCTGTGTATATATATAGCGCTCTGGTGTGTGCTGGCAAACTCTCCCTCTGTCTCCCCAAAGGGCTAGTGGGGTCCTGTCCTCTATCAGAGCATTCCCTGTGTGTGTGCTGTGTGTCGGTACGTTTGTGTCGACATGTATGAGGAGGAAAATGATGTGGAGGCGGAGCAAATTGCCTGTAATAGGGATGTCACCCCCTAGGGGGTCGACACCTGAGTGGGTGAACTGTTGGAAGGAATTAACAGTGTCAGCTCTTTACAAAAGAAAGTGGTTGACATGAGACAGCCGGCTACTCAGCTTGTGCCTGTCCAGACGTCTCATAGGCCGTCAGGGGCTCTAAAGCGCCCGTTACCTCAGATGGCAGATACAGACGCCGACACGGATACTGACTCCAGTGTCGACGGTGAAGAGACAAATGTGACTTCCAGTAGGGCCACACGTTACATGATTGAGGCAATGAAAAATGTTTTACACATTTCTGATAATACGAGTACCACTAAAAGGGGTATTATGTTCGGTGAGGAAAAACTACCTGTAATTTTCCTGAATCTGAGAAATTAAATGAGGTGTGTGATGAAGCGTGTTTTTCCCCCGATAAAAACTGACAATTTCTAAAAAGTTATTGGCATTATATCCTTTCCCGCCAGAGGTTAGGGTGCGTTGGGAAACACCCCCTAGGGTGGATAAAGCGCTCACACGCTTGTCAAAACAAGGGCTCTACCCTCTCCTGAGATGGCCGCCCTTAAGGATCCTGCTGATAGAAAGCAGGAGGGTATCCTAAAATGTATTTACACACATACTGGTGTTATACTGCGACCAGCAATCGCCTCAGCCTGGATGTGCAGTGCTGGGTTGGCGTGGTCGGATTCCCTGACTGAAAATATTGATACCCTAGATAGGGACAGTATATTATTGCCTATAGAGCATTTAAAAGATGCATTTCTATATATGCGTGATGCACAGCGGAATATTTGCCGACTGGCATCAAGAGTAAGTGCGTTGTCCATTTCTGCCAGAAGAGGGTTATGGACACGACAGTGGTCAGGTGATGCGGATTCCAAACGGCATATGGAAGTATTGCCTTATAAACGGGAGGAGTTATTTGGGGTCGGTCTTTCAGACCTGGTGGCCACGGCAACAGCTGGGAAATCCACATTTTTACCCCAGGTCGCCTCTCAACATAAGAAGACGCCGTATTATCAGGCGCAGTCCTTTCGTTCCCATAAGGACAAGCGGGCAAAAGGTTCCTCATTTCTGCCCCGTCACAGAGGGAGAGGAAAAAGGCTGCAGAAATCAGCCAGTTCCCAGGAACAGAAGCCCTCTCCCGCCTCTGCCAAGCCCTCAGCATGACGCTGGGGCTTTACAAGCGGACTCAGGCACGGTGGGGGCCCGTCTCAAGAATTTCAGCGCGCAGTGGGCTCACTCGCAAGTAGACCCCTGGATCCTTCAGGTGGTATCTCAGGGGTACAAATTGGAATTCGAGACGTCTCCCCCTCGCAGTTTCCTAAAGTCGGCTTTACCGACGTCTCCCTCCGACAGGGAGGCAGTTTTGGAAGCCATTCACAAGCTGTATTCCCAGTAGGTGATAATCAAGGTACCCCTCCTGCAACAGGGAAAGGGGTATTATTCCACACTGTTGTGGTACCGAAGCCGGACGGCTCGGTGAGACCGATTTTAAATCTAAAATCTTTGAACACTTACATACAGAAGTTCAAATTCAAGATGGAGTCACTCAGAGCAGTGATTGCGAACCTGGAAGAAGGGGACTACATGGTGTCTCTGGACATCAAGGATGCTTACCTTCATGTCCCAATTTACCCTTCTCACCAAAGGTACCTCAGGTTTGTGGTACAGAACTGTCACTATCAGTTTCAGACGCTGCCGTTTGGATGGTCCACGGCACCCCGGGTCTTTACCAAGGTAATGGCTGAAATGATGATACTCCTTCGAAGGAAGGGAGTTTTAGTTATCCCTTACTTGGACGATCTCCTGATAAGGGTAAGATCCAGAGAACAGTTGGAGGTCGGTGTAGCACTATCTCAGGTAGTGTTGCGGCAGCACGGTTGGATTCTCAATATTCCAAAATCGCAGCTGGTTCCGACGACTCGTCTTCTGTTCCTAGGGATGATCCTGGACACAGTCCAGAAAAAGGTGTTTCTCCCGGAGGAGAAAGCCAGGGAGTTATCCGAGCTAGTCAGGAACCTCCTAAAACCGAGCCAAGTCTCAGTGCATCAATGCACAAGGGTTCTGGGGAAAATGGTGGCTTCCTACGAAGCAATCCCATTCGGCAGATTCCACGCAAGAACTTTCCAGTGGGACCTGCTGGACAAATGGTCCGGGTCGCATCTTCAGATGCATCAGCGGATAACCCTGTCACCAAGGACAAGGGTGTCCCTCCTGTGGTGGTTGCAGAGTGCTCATCTTCTAGAGGGCCGCAGATTCGGCATTCAGGACTGGGTCCTGGTGACCACGGATGCCAGCCTGCGAGGCTGGGGAGCAGTCACACAGGGAAGGAATTTCCAGGGCTTATGGTCAAGCCTGGATACATCACTTCACATAAATATCCTGAAGCTAAGGGCCATTTACAATGCTCTAAGCTTAGCAAGACCTCTGCTTAAAGGTCAGCCGGTGTTGATCCAGTCGGACAACATCACGGCAGTCACCCACGTAAACAGATAGGGTGGCACAAGAAGCAGGAGGACAATGGCAGAAGCTGCAAGGATTCTTCGCTGGGCGGAAAATCATGTGATAGCACTGTCAGCAGTATTCATTCCGGGAGTGGACAACTGGGAAGCAGACTTCCTCAGCAGACACGACCTCCACCCGGGAGAGTGGGGACTTCACCCAGAAGTCTTCCACATGATTATAAACCGTTGGGAAAAACTCGACAGGTATTGCGCCAGGTCAAGGGACCCTCAGGCAATAGCTGTAGACGCTCAGGTAACACCGTGGGTGTACCAGTCAGTGTATGTGTTCCCTCCTCTGCCTCTCATACCCAAGGTACTGAGAATTATAAGATGGAGAGGAGTAAGCACTATATTCGTGGCTCCGGATTGGCCAAGAAGGACTTGGTAACCGGAACTTCAAGAGATGCTCACGGAGGATCCGTGGCCTCTACCTCTAAGAAGGGACCTGCTCCAGCAAAGACCCTGTCTGTTCCAAGACTTACCGCGGCTGCGTTTGACGGCATGGCGGTTGAACGCCGGATCCTGAAGGAAAAAGGCATTCCGGATGAAGTCATCCCTATCCTGATAAAAGCCAGGAAGGATGTAACCGCAAAACATTATCACCGCATTTGGCGAAAATATGTTGCGTGGTGCGAGGCCAGTAAGGCCCGACGGAGGAAATTCAACTGGGTCGATTCCTACATTTCCTGCAAACAGGAGTGTCTATGGGCCTTAAATTGGGGTCCATTAAGGTTCAAATTTCGGCCCTGTCAATTTTCTTCCAAAAAGAACTAGCTTCAGTCCCTGAAGTTCAGACGTTTGTAAAAGGGGTACTGCATATACAGCCTCCTTTTGTGCCTCCAGTGGCACCTTGGGATCTCAATGTAGTTTTTGGGTTCCAAAAGTCACATTGGTTGAACCACTTAAATCTGTGGAGTTAAAATATCTCACATGGAAAGTGGTCATGCTGTTGGCCCTGGCCTGGGCCAGGCGCGTGTCAGAATTGGCGGCTTTATCCTGTAAAAGCCCTTATCTGATTTTCCATTCGGACAGGGCGGAATTGAGGACTCGTCCTCAGTTTCTCCCTAAGGTGGTTTCAGCGTTTCACCTGAACCAACCTATTGTGGTGCCTGCGGCTACTAGGGACTTGGAGGACTCCAAGTTGCTAGACGTTGTCAGGGCTCTGAAAATATATGTTTCCAGGACGGCTAGAGTCAGGAAATCTGATTCGCTGTTTATCCTGTATGCACCCAACAAGCTGGGTGCTCCTGCTTCTAAGCAGACTATTGCTCGTTGGATTTGTAGTACAATTCAGCTTGCACATTCTGTGTCAGGCCTGCCACAGCCAAAAATCTGTAAATGCCCACTCCACAAGGAAGGTGGGCTCATCTTGGGCGGCTGCCCGAGGGGTCTCGGCTTTACAACTTTGCCGAGCAGCTACTTGGTCAGGAGCAAATACGTTTGTAAAATTCTACAAATTTGATACCCTGGCTGAGGAGGACCTGGAGTTCTCTCATTCGGTGCTGCAGAGTCATCCGCACTCTCCCGCCCGTTTGGGAGCTTTGGTATAATCCCCATGGTCCTTACGGAGTCCCCAGCATCCACTAGGACGTCAGAGAAAATAAGAATTTACTTACCGATAATTCTATTTCTCGTAGTCCGTAGTGGATGCTGGGCGCCCATCCCAAGTGCGGATTGTCTGCAATACTTGTACATAGTTATTGTTACCAAAAATCGGGTTATTGCTGTAGTGAGCCATCTTTTCTAGAGGCTCCTCTGTTATCATGCTGTTAACTGGGTTTAGATCACAAGTTATACGGTGTGATTGGTGCGGCTGGTATGAGTCTTACCCGGGATTCAAAATCCTTCCTTATTGTGTACGCTCGTCCGGGCACAGTATCCTAACTGAGGCTTGGAGGAGGGTCATAGGGGGAGGAGCCAGTGCACACCAGGTAGTCCTAAAGCTTTACTTTTGTGCCCAGTCTCCTGCGGAGCCGCTATTCCCCATGGTCCTTACGGAGTCCCCAGCATCCACTACGGACTACGAGAAATAGAATTATCGGTAAGTAAATTCTTATTATTAACTTGCTGGACTCGAACATAGCGGTGTTAATTAATTAATGACTTTATTTATTTTTTCAATCAATGGGAACCTTTGTTCGTGTGCTACGATGTATTTAGAACATATATTTCAGATGATGACAAGGCAGGTAATACTGTACATCTCCCGAAAGTATATGCATCAAATACACTGTAAGCTTCTAAAATACGTATGTTGCATAACACTAGGAGTTGCTGCAGAACCAAATAAACTCCTGTTAGACGTTCACCCACTTAATAAGCCTATTAGGAACCTAAAGATGTCTCATCCCTTCACAGTGTCAATGGGCCTGACTCGCTGAACGCAGTAGTTGTTCTGTTAAGCCCCTGTAGCTTCCAAACAAGATTAAACCAGTGAGTGTTACCTTGAAGTTAGTAGAATTGGAGTGTTTGGCCTGAAGACACCTGGTAAGCACAGCTTTGTGTGTGATTATGTAAGCGTCAGGGGGAGGTGGCCAGTGACACGGAGTAACATTGTATTGCCTTGCGTTATGCCATAACAATGAAGTAGAGGTACTGTACAGCTACGGGTGCACAATACAAGGGATCAATATCCTGTAACAAACTATACTGCCATATACTGATCCCCAATGTACATACTAAATTGAATATATAGTAAAATGTAAAGAATCATTCTGCACAAAATTCACAGGGAAATCAGGATTCAGATTTGTGTGGCTGAATCCTACATATGATACCAAACTCCTTAAAGGGGGGTACTCACGGAGCGATATTCTAAGCAATCTGACTAGATTGCTTAGAATATAAACCTGATCGCTCCGTGTGTACCCCTTACAGCGATAGCGATGCGCAGCCCCGCGCATCGCTATCGCTGCTGCTAGATCGGCCTGCCGTGCAGGCCAATCTAGCGGGTCGCTCATTTCACCCGCTGGGTGAAGTGAGCGCCCCCCCCCCCCCCGTCTCCCCCCGCACGCTCAGCACAGATCGCGCTGTGCTGAGCAGCGGGAGAGATGTGTGCTGAGCGGTTCGCTCAGCACACATCTCTCCCGCATCGGCCCGTCTATATGGGCCTTAAGATGGATTCATTGTATCTTGAAGAGTGTCATGGATCCAGCAGTGCAGCCCTAACAAGTATCAGTACATTTACCAACATCTGCTGCATCGCACAAGGGCCCTCATTCCGAGTTGATCGCTCGCTAGCTGCTTTTAGCAGCATTGCACACGCTAGGCCGCCGCCCTCTGGGAGTGTATCTTAGCTTAGCAGAATAGCGAACGAAAGATTAGCAGAATTGCTACTAAATAATTCCCTGCAGTTTCTGAGTAGCTCCAGACCTACTCCTAGATTGCGATCACCTCAGTCCGTTTAGTTCCTGGTTTGACGTCACAAACACGCCCTGCGTTCAGCCAGCCACTTCCCCGTTTCTCCAGCCACTCCTGCGTTTTTAACTGGCATGCCTGCGTTTTTTAGCACACTCCCTGAAAACGCCATGTTGCCGCCCAGAAACACCTACTTCCTGTCAATCACACTACGATCACTCGAGCGTTGAAAAAACGTTGCTCGATCCTGTGTAAATCTACTAAGTTTTGTGGTAAATAACTAAGCGTATGTGCGCTGCGTACCATGCGCATGCACATTTTCTACCTAATCGCTCCGTTGCGAAAAATGGCAACGAGCGAACAACTCGGAATGACCACCAATATATTCAATATCAACTTAACTGCTAAATAGACACACACGCACAACGTGACCATAATTAGAGTTTGTCTGCAGCTCTAATAGGCGGAATGCCACCAAATTTAATAAGTATACTGTTCATTTGCATTATCTGCTGATAGGGGAAAGTATGGCGCCATACAAGGGAACATGCATGAAACATGCATAATCAATGAATAACTAGGAGAAATTTTAAATTACACAGAAATTACAAAGAGGAAAAATAAAAAAATTATATTTAATATTTTATAATGAAAATTATTATATTTTCATTTAATACTATTCATGTTTGTATTGCAAGATAGTTTTTTTTCATATTGAATACACTTGAAATGTAGCTTTATTGTTAGGTGGATGATGTTTTATATGTATAAGCAGTGATCATAGTCACTTTATTTTTCTATTCCTTTTTAATAAAAACACATAGGGGTCGATCCAAGTAGCCGTGAGTGGGTCTCCGCAAGCTCACGAGGGGGGCAACTCTCACCCTCTGTGGCTAATTGAATCAACACCATAATTAGAGTTTAGGGAGGAGGGAATAACATTTGGAAATGAAAAATAAAAACAAAATGGAATCCAGTAGTTGAGCTCCCCCTAGTGGTCACAGTCCTTTCAAATGAGTAAAATGTCTTGTATAAAACAGAACGACCATGGAGGTATCTTTGCATTAATGGGAAATTGTTTACTGAGTACTGTGTGACTCCCCAGCTCTCGTCTCTTGTCACTTGTCACCACTCCCAGTTGTTCATCCACTGTATGGTTAGTACAAGATGTTGGGAGTTGTAATCACCAGCAGAGTTAGGCTAAATACTGTACAATTTTCCATGCAAACATCCAACAGTAAATGTGATTTTATGTTTCCTGATAGTGTGCAATATAAAGATTAAAGATAAATCTTGCTTAACTTTAATAACCCATTTTATTTTTTTCTTTCAACAATTGAAAACGATCTCTCCCCTGGATAGGATTTATTACCCGTTTCAGAGGAAAGAATGTAAATGCATCCAATCTGTTTGTGATATTGAACATAGTGTTCTGAGAGAGAATTTTTAGTCCATTTGTATATGTACAGGAACAGTAAGGTCACCATTTCACAAACTCACTAATGGGGAATCTATTGAAGGTCCATTCTGTTCAGCAGGTTTAAACTGCTCAAAATCACCTTAAGAAAATTGTGAATTAATTGGCCAAATACTAATCTAGTTTACAGCAATTTTATCCATAATCGACCGTATTCAGGCCATTTTCAATGGCTCAAATCTAGGGCTTTTACGTTAAAAATCTTGCTATTTGTTTTAATGGTCCATGTATTTCAATGGGAATTCCAGTGTGTGTTCTATATTCAGAAAGCCCACTCACTGCAATTAATGGTCTACTGAAATTTGTGGGAGAAACTTGAGTACAAAAGTAAATGAAAACAAAACACAAAAATGACCCCTCCCCCAAATCCCGGACTCTCAATAAGTACTTGCGCTAGTTAGGTTTGACTGGATCCCACTAAAACAAGGCAATAACCCACACGGGGTCACCCTGCTATAGTGGTACCCAGAACAAGACTTGGAAAGACTGTACTGTAACCAGGAACACACAGTGTAGGAAAAAGTGAACAGGAGTCTACAAGGAGCACTTGGAGGGTGGAGGTATAAGAGTTTTTGTATAATTATGTTCTTATACTCTTTTAGCTTTACTGAGGACACAGAATACAGCTTAGTATTAAACTGCAGTATTTCTGTCCAAATAATTAGACTAATTTAATGGAAACGGTTTCTTTATAAAACCTGGATTGTTGTCATCTTTTTATTTTATCATCACCAAAAGTAATTGACTCACTCTGGTGCCTGGTGACCTTGAGTGTTAACTTATGTGACCTTGCAGGCCTCAGATTCCACATCTGGAATCCCTTTCAGTTTTCCTGCCAAGATGCACATTACTGAGTATAAGAGAGTAATTTCTCCACAATCCTAACTCATCACCCCCCTGCTCCCTTCTTTAGCATGCATCCTTGTGGGGCTACTTATCAAAGTCTCCAGGCTGTAAGCATGGTGTCCTATAGTTATAAGAGGGGAAAGTTAATTATTGTTTTTGTTGGAATGATTTTAATACACGTGATACGTTTATTATCTCTGCATTTCTAACCTTGATTTTTGGATAAACAACAACTAGCCCCTTTGCGTGCAATAACATGAGACAAAGAACTCTTTCACTAGTATAGGGGTGTCCTGCAACTATCATCCTCAGTACTTATTTATGATGTTTCTTGTGCTGCATCAGCCAGGATCTAGTGCTGCATTAAATAGGTTATATCCAGCGCCTGACATAGCAGAGGGCACAGCTGCAGCAGTAATAAAGGGGCAATTGTCTGCCCCACAATACATACAATAAACAAGAAAAAATGCGCTGCTGTATCCTATTGGAGTGACAACATCAAGTTTCCATCCCTTAAAATAATATTTATTCATAACCAATAAAAAAATGATATAGACATAAACAGTAAAATTGGTAACTCATTAAAAGAAACTGACAATATTCATACAAAAACAGAGTATCAGAAGTAGTTTCTTTTCAGCAACAATATAATTCAAATACTGTGTTTTATTTGCTGAGTATAGCTATACAAAGGTGCAATCAGTTAGAGAATAGTCACTCCAAGGAATACAGATGTAGCCAAGCCACGCTCATTGTTGCCGCAATGCGTTTAAACGGGCACACGCACCACGGCATGCTGCGATTGCGCCGCAGTGCGATTAAGTGCAGCATGCATACAACCATAGAAGTGTATGGTGTGCGCGTGCATAAGCATGCCACAGACGTAGGAACACTAGTCGCGCCATACATGCCACGATGATGGATGAGCGTGGCTACATCTATATAAGATATATATCATATACGGTACCGTATCAAATCGAATAAAATCCTATAGAAATATCATAGGCATGACCCGCTGGTATAATGTTCCTGCATGAATCCAGCATCACAAGGTGAGATAAACACTTAGATAGCTGGTATATTATATTGGTAAATGGCTATAATAATCAGATGTGTGCACACCTTTTTCCTACCTCCCAACTGTCCCGATTTTCCCAGGACAGTCACATTTTTTTGGGACTGTCCCGCTGTCCCACCCGCGGGCCGCAGTGTCCCACGGTGGTGATGGTGGTGGTGAGGGTGGGGGAGGGGAGCAGTTGGGAGGCTCCTGTCACTCGCTGCTCTGTGTAGACACTGTGCAGCTGTGAATAGACACTGTGCGCATGCGCACAGCATCTATTCACAGGAGACAGAGGGGCAGATGTATTAAGTCTGGAGAAGTGATAAAGCAGTGATAAGTGGAAGGTGATAACGCACCAGCCAATCATTACGGGTTTGAAAATTGACAGGTCGGGCTAATTGGCTGGTTCGTTATCACTTTCTACTTATCACTGCTTTATAACTTCACCGGGCTTAATACAGCTACCCCAGAGGGAGAGGGGGCATACCAGCAGCTCACAGAGAGCTGGGCATGCCCCCTCAGTGATGAAAAATGGCGGCATGGCTCGCTATCGCGGCACTCCCACAAAGCCATGCCCCCTTTTCCATAGGCCACACTCCCATTTTGAGATCGGACCCAGCTTTATTGCTGCAGGGGCCCTATATTGATTTACTGCACTTGTCTGCAGGAACTTTGTATCATTTGCTTCACCTGCCCATTACTGTTTGGTTGTGTTTGTGTTCCCATCGTGATCAGGACCAGGAAGTGACAGCACGAGAGGGTAGATGAGAACTTCCGCCCTTACAGCGCCTTAAAGATTTATCCGGTCTCCGTCTGTTTGAGGTTATTTTGTTTTATCTATGCACCATTGTACCCTCGCTTCGCTCGCCATGTTTAGGGCTCAGTGTCTCGCTTCGCCCGCCACAGGTTACTATTCCAAATAGTTGGTGACATGGACCCAGGGGCTTATGGGAAAGGTCCTCTCCACGAAGGGTAACTAGACGCTGCCATGACTGTTCACCATTTTTGGAACCTTGCACCAGTCTTTGACAGACTGGGGCTACAGGATCCTTGTATGAGCTGACAACTTGGTACTAGGAGCTGCCGCTGGCGTGACTGGCAGACTGAGACCAAGACAGCTGAGAGTAGCCTATGAAACTGCAACATATAGAGCTCCCATCCGTTTGAAAGGAGACATGGTTTATCAGGTGCTGAACTATATAAAAAGGTCTGCACACTTCTGATTTTTACAGCTATTTACCAACATAATATACTGGCTTTCTAAGGATTTATCTTACCTTGTGCAGCTGGATTCATGCAGGAGCATTATACCAGAGGGTCATGCCTATTATTATTATTATTCCATATTATTTATAAAGCGCCACAAGTGGTTTGTAGCACTGTACATACGGCACACATTAGAACAACACAGGGTACACAGAAGTTACCATTACAGTGGATGGATGGATTTATGCAACAAAAACCAGCAATTTGAAACACTGTCATACACCACAAGCGCTAAATTGAGATATCACCATAACGTCCCTTTTAGGCTGAACGACGGATCCTTTCCTCTCAGATGTATCTCCAATTCAGGTCAATAAAATATAGGCTTCCCAGGTATGGATACCATAAAAAAGACAAAATAACAAGGACAAACCAATGTGTAGTAAGTAATATCAACACTTATTAAAGTTCATATGGTGCCTTTAAATGATTGAAGTGGATTCAAAGCGTACCCCACTCACACTGAAAAAGAAAGTGTAAAGCACATTAGGGTTTCTTTGTGGGGGTCACCTTCATTTGTTCATATAACACCCAGTGTGCCAGAGATGGGATCACACTCACTCAAGAGTGACTTGTGATAGTTTCCTGAAGAAGGCAGGAGATGCGTACCCCAACACTCACACTCAATAGACTGGTTGAAAACATGTAAAGGTATCTTTCTCTCCTTCAAGGAAAAAGTACAATCCAAAGATCGCGTACCACAACTCACAATTAGAAGAACTGTGTAACTCCTATCAAGGTATCATTAGATTTTCATATGAGGATCACAGCTGGAAAATTTCTGGTATGGTCTCCAGGCGTAGGTCATGAATAAAGATAATAAAAAACAGCCAATATGTAATGGGTCCTACTGAGTGTGATATACACAATATCTCCAACAAACTTAGATGGATTTAGGGCGTACCCCACTCACACATGCATCAAGCATTCAAAGCATATAGCGGTTTCTTTATAGTAGAACGTATACGGGGTTCAAACAGACTTCAAAAGGTAGACAGCCAATGCGTACCCCGACACTCACACTCTGGAGGCAGGTAGCAAACTCATAAAGGTATCTTTACTTTTCCCAGAGTAATAGATGATAATTCAATATGGCGTACCCCAACTCACAGTTTGATGTGTTAAAAGACTCCTATCAAGGTATCTTTGGGCTTCAAGTGGCAAATGCAGCTTGTGTATTTAAATCATGTATTATTCCGTGAACCCCAAAAAAAGAAAAAATAGCAATGCTCATACCAAAGTGAGTAAAAATAGGGGGTTACAGATTTTATTTAACGATACATGAAAATAAAAAGAATGCATGGATGACCACTCCTGTTTGTCGACGCGTTTCAGCCCACATCTGGGCCTTTATCAAGACATGAGTTGGGTACGCCCTAAATCCATCTAAGTTTGTTGGAGATATTGTGTATATCACACTCAGTAGGACCCATTACATATTGGCTGTTTTTATTATCTTTATTCATGACCTACGCCTGGAGACCATACCAGAAATTTTCCAGCTGTGATCCTCATATGAAAATCTAAAGATACCTTGATAGGAGTTACACAGTTCTTCTAATTGTGAGTTGTGGTACGCGATCTTTGGATTGTCCTTTTTCCTTGAAGGAGAGAAAGATAGCTTTACATGTTTGCAACCAGTCTATCGAGTGTGAGTGTTGGGGTACGCATCTCCTGCCTTCTTCAGGATACTATCACAAGTCACTCTTGAGTCTGAGTGTGATCCCATCTCTGGCACACTGGGTGTTATATGAACAAATGAAGGTGACCCCCACAAAGAAACCCTGATGTGCTTTACACTTTCTTTTTCAGTGTGAGTGGGGTACGCTTTGAATCCACTTCAATCATTTAAAGGCACCATATGAACTTTAATAAGTGTTGATATTACTTACTACACATTGGTTTGTCCTTGTTATTTTGTCTTTTTTATGGTATCCATACCTGGGAAGCCTATATTTTATTGACCTGAATTGGAGATACATCTGAGAGGAAAGGATCCGTCGTTCAGCCTAAAAGGGACGTTATGGTGATATCTCAATTTAGCGCTTGTGGTGTATGACAGTGTTTCAAATTGCTGGTTTTTGTTTCTTGATCTAAATGTGGTGACATTTATTCCGAAATCTGTTACATCTGAGCAGCTTAGCGCCAGTTAGGACTACCCTGACACATTTTGTTCCCGGATGGATTTATGCAACCAGTGGGTCATGCCTAATATTATTCTATATTATTTATAACGTGCCACAAACGGTTCGCAGCACCATACATACGGCACACATTAGAACAATAGCATACCTCCCAACATTTGTAAATGGGTCCGCGGGACAACTGCGCTGCGAAAAGGGGGCGTGGATTTGCGGGAGTGCTGCGATGGTTTTTGTCACTGAGAGGGCATGTCCAGCGCGCTGTGAGCTGCTGGCATGCCTTCTCTCCCTCTGTCTCCCATGAATAGACGCACATGCGCACAGTGTCTATACACCCCAGACAGTGACAGGAGCCTCCCAACTTCCCCAACCCCCCCCCCCCCCCTTCCACACACACACACACACACACACACACACACACACACCTCGGGACACTGCGTCCCGCGGGTGGGACAGTCCCAAAACATGGGACTGTCCCCAGAAAATCGGGAGAGTTGGGAGTTATGCATTACAGGATACATAGAACTTGACATTATAGTAACTGAAAAACTAAAACAGAGTGCAGGTAACAATAAGCACCACAATTTCCAGTACACAGCTGGGGCGTAAGGAAGCAAAGTAATAACTGGCATACTACATGGGGCAGGCAGCTGTTGGAAGATAAGAACAGTTATGAGCGAGAGGAGATGCAGGTATAGACGGTCGCTGAGTAGGAGAGAGCTGTAATTGAAGTGTGAGAGAAGAGGGCTGTGAGACCAGGAGGGAAGAGGGCCCCTCTCCAAGGAGCTTACAATCTAGGGGGAGGGCGGAGACAGATAAGTTACATGAGGTGCGAGAAAGCAGAAGGTGGCCTGATGGCAGGAAGTAAGTGAAGCAAGGATGGCCAAAGCATGGGGTTAGGAGAGCAGCCTCGAGACTAGGTTTTTCCGGAAGGGTGCGCTTTGATGAACAGGCCGGTTTTCAGTGCCATTTGAAGCTTTGCAAGGTCGGGGAGAGTGTAATAGAGTGAGGGAGCTCGTTCCAGTGAAGGGGGCAGCATGGGCAAAATCTTGGCTTTGCGCATGGGATGCAGTGATCAGGATAGAGGAGAGGCGAGAGTCAGGGCTACTATCAGAAATTGTGGGACCTGGGACTGACAAAATAGGCAGGGCTACACCCCCCCCTCCCCAAAATAAATAAAATAAATAAATATAAATATATATATATATATATATATATATATAGGAAATGGTGAATGTAAGCGCCCAATAGTGTGAGAATTTAGATGAGCTCTAGTGGATATGACAATGATATAGGCCAAAAACACTTATCTGGTTAAGGGAGCTTCAGTCAGGTGACCATCACCGTTTTGGGCCTATATCATTGTCATATTCACTAGAGCTCATCTAAATTCTCATACTCTTGGGCGCTTATATTCACCATTTCCCGCATCTAACCATATGTGTACACCAAACACAATTTTCAGTTTATGAGCCGCCACTCACACAGCGAATGAGGAGTGTCTAATAGATTTTTAGTTGTAACACTTATCACACTAGGGGGGGTCATTCCGAGTTGTTCGCTCGTTGCCGATTTTTGCAACGGAGTGATTAAGGCGAAAATGCGCATGCGCTAAGTATTTTAGCACAAAACTTAGTAGATTTACTCACGTCCGAACGAAGAATTTTCATAGTTGAAGTGATCGGAGTGTGATTGACAGGAAGTGGGTGTTTCTGGGTGGAAACTGACCGTTTTCTGGGAGTATGCAGAAAAACGCAGGCGTGCCAGGATAAAACGTGGGAATGTCTGGAGAAACGGGGGAGTGGCTGACCGAACGCAGGGCGTGTTTGTGACGTCAAACCAGAAACGAAACGGGCTGAGCTGATCGCAATGTAGGAGTAAGTCTCGAGCTACTCAGAAACTGCTATGAAATTTAAATTCGCAATTCTGCTAATCTTTCGTTCGCAATTCTGCTAAGCTAAGATACACTCCCAGTGGGCGGCGGCCTAGCGTGTGCAATGCTGCTAAAATCTGCTAGCGAGCGAACAACTCGGAATGACCCCCTATATTGCTTTGATTACACGGTTGACCTGAGTGTCTAAGTCTCTGCTACTATATATATATATATATATATATATAAAGTCCCCACAGTAATGCCCCTGACACTATATTATGCCCCCACAGTTATGCTCCTGCTACCATATTATACCCTACACAGTAATGCCCCAGACAACATATTATGCCCCGACATTAATGCCCTTGTCACCAGGGCTGGTGCTAGGGTGTTTGTCGCCCCCCAGCAAACTATAAATTTGCGCCCTCTCATACTTTACAAAGGGACAGTGTGCGCAAAAGGTGTGTGGTCTCACAATGAAGGGATGTGGCCACATAATACCCCCATTTCAAAATACGCCATACAGTAGCACAATCTTATTCACATTATACTGCATGTAGCAACGCCGCTTATACACATAATGCTCCCAGTAACAACACCGCTAATACACATAATAACCCCTGTAGTGGTGCTGCTTATACACATAATGCCTCCCAGTAGTGGTGCCGCTTATACACGTACTGTCCCCAGTAGCGGTGCTGCTTACACACATAATAAACCCTGTAGCGGTGCTGCTTATACACATAATGCCTCCAGTAGTAGCTCCGCTTAAATATTATTTTAAGAGCAGGAAAACTTGGTTTTGTCACCTCAATAGGACATGGTAGAGCAGATTTTTAGTGTTTATTCTAGTGCCGCATCAGTCAGAATCTAGTGATGCATCAGCCAAGGATCTCCTGGAGAAAAGGTTTGTGCCTTCAGTAGGTAACAAGAAACTTCTCATTGTGTTTTAAGTCTATAATCACTGACATCAGGGGGTTATTTAATTTTCATAATTTTTCTATCTTAAAATTCACATAGTGAACAAAAAGCATTTATCATTACCTACTGACATAATGTAGGTAAAAATGTACAGACTAAGGGGGCTATTCAGAGTTGGTTCCAGATTTTGTTGCGAGAACAAAATATGCAACAATATACTCACATGCTGGGAGCCGCCTAGCACAGGGCCAGGCTACCCAGCATGTGTCAATCAAAGCGATCGCATCGAATAGAAGTTGATCCCAGCCAGCGCAGCCTGGCTGCGTAGGCAGGGGCACTGCCGCCATGTTTCCTCATGCAGCCCCTATTTTTATTATTATGTGTAGTTCCCCAGCAGCTGGAGAACCGCAGGTTGAAGACCCATGATGTACAGCAGGCCTGGCCAACCTGTGGCTCTCCAGCTGTTGTAAAACTACAAGGCCCATCATGCCTTGCCACTGTTTTGCTATTAGGGAATGCTAAAACTGTGGCATGGTATGCTGGGATGCGTAGTTTCACAACATCTGGAGAGCTACAGGTTGGCCAGGCCTGATGTACAGTATAATGCTACTGAATGTATGTGGAACCATAGAAAAAAAAGTATGATAATAAAATAATAATTATACTACTTCTATTAGTACTGCTTCCACCACTACTGCTGCTACTACTACTACTACTACTACTACTACTACTACTACTACTACTACAATGAATTCCAAGGATACATTAATTTACTTTTAAAAACAAACACTGTAAATCACATACTTTTATACTGTTAATGCATTAGAAGGGTTAGTGTACTAGTATTCGCCCCTCATTGTCCCATTATAAACATTAGAATTTATGTTTTAAAACAACAAATATCTTCAATATAATACTGTATGGACGTGAAGCAGAATAAAAATGTGTATGAAGGTATTAATAAACATGAATAATACCAATGATATTACAAATGTGTGTGTGTGTATGTATATATATATATATATATATATATATATATATATATATAATATATATATCTCAAAAGATCTGAGTCTATAGAAACCATATAATAGGAAGGTGTAGCCAGGCTGCATAGTGAAAGTTGAAAATGACCAAATGACGGGATGTTGCAACCTATAGTTCTGGTGCCCTTGCAGAGCCTGATTCTGCCTTAGCTGGGAAGCTAAGCAGCAAAACCCCTATCAGTGCTCTGGAAACCAGAAAAACCATGTTGCACTGCAGGTGGGGCAGAATTAAAATGTGTAGAGAGATTTAGATTTGGGTGGGGCACAAAAATTGTTGTGGACAGGCTTGGACTGGCCCACAGGGGAAACCACCGGTGGGCCCTACTGCCCACCTCATGCTCTAAGGATCAGGTTCCAGACTGTGCACTTGAATTATACATTATACATATGTTACCTTATACTGGACTATGGTGTATTTTCTACAGTGCATTGCTGTTATTAATCTTGTACATTATCATGCATGCAGCAGCTAAATTTACTGTATATATTTATGAAGGGGCCCATACATTGCACTCTCTAATTGTTAGTCAAACCAATGAGGTGGCAGGCCACATCCCCTCTGCTGACTGAACTCACCCCTAAAATAGGCCCTTACCACTGCATTCCCCCGGTGGGCCCTACATGCCCCAGTCCGACACTGGTTGTGGTCTTGTATCACTACGTCTTGCTGACGATCACCGTGTCTCACTCAGCGTGATGGTGCTGGCGGTACGTCGTACCAGCCACTAATTTCTTCATAGTACGACATACCAGCCCATATCAACTTATTTGCACCACTCGCTTGAAGCCTTGAACCAGTCTGGCCATTCTCCTCTGACCTCTCTCATTAACAAGGCAATTAGCCCAAAGAACTGCCGGTCACTGGGTGTTTTTTCTTTGTGTACCATTCACTGATAAATCTAGAGACTCTTGTATGTCCAAATCCTGCGAGGTTAGCAGTTTTTGAGATTCTTAAACCTCCCCACCCCAGACAGACACAAGAGCCTCAATGGGGTCAGACACTGATGCCGAGCTGTAAGGCCGGCTCGCAGTTTGTTGTTCCAACTCATCCCAAAGGTGTTCTATAAGGTTGAGGTCAAGACTATGTATGCCAAACTATCCCACACCAAACACGGCAAACCGGATTGTGTATATATTATGTATTTATTAGGATTGAGCTCTCAACCGGTGCCTGGAACTGATCAGAAAAATATGTAAACAAAGTAGCTTAAAACAAATAATTAGTTTCACACATGTGCCATATATACATTTTCTCTTGGTCCTTCCTATCTGTACTGGACACAGTATAGTTGTATTATAGATCATTCCGGGAAGTGCTAGGAATCCGAGGAGGAGCGTGATGTGTGTGTTATTTTAGTAACACTTGCTGATTAAGACCACAGGGGGTAAGAGGCCAGAGGTCAGACTCCTCGTTACGCAGTAAAGTATTAACAGGTTGCATATGTAAAATCCACAGTATGTAGATTGTAAAATGCTTCGATGCCGTTTGAAGCAAACACAGTGCCTGGTAGTCATAAAGATGCAGTAGGACTCCGCTCCAATGCTTCACATATGTTTTACAGTAATAAAAGGGACTGAATGCGTTATAGAAATCTTGCAACGGTGTCACGTTCAAAACAAATGGTTTTAGATTTGCTGGTCCTGATGCAGAACCTTTTATTTGTTCTCACCTGGTGAAGATGATGCTGCTGCGGCAGGCTGGGATGAGCATCCAGTGGATGAATGTTTCCCTACACTCAGCTCACTCAGCCAAATATAGAGTATGCTTGTCTTTCCTGACAACTCAAGTCTGCCACCTAGTAGTATGAGTGCCAGCATGGAGTCCCTGCAGTTACATACAGCAAGCTGTGCTATGTTCTCTGCTCTCTCATGAATGAATAGAAGAATTACTTTTGTTTTCTCTACACTTATATAGGCATAATGTGATGCCATTGTAGCACATAGACCATGTTAAACTTTACAGGAGCTGATGCTGAGTTGAATGTATGCCTATTTGCGAAACGTACCTTGCGTGTCCTAGCTCCGGATCTGTGCACATGCAAGTACAGGAGATGAAACGGCTTATGGGCCCTACACACTGGCAGATAACAGTGACCGATGTGAATGTTCTCGTTCATTAATGAACGAGAACTCGTTCATATGGGTCAGCGTGCAGGCACCAACGATGAACGATGCGCGGCCCGCGCTCGTTCATCGTTTGTGCCCCGTCACTTATGCATGTAGGCCAATATGGACAATCTCATCCATATTAGCATGCACTGCTATGGAGCCGGGTGACGGGGGAGTAAGAAACTTCACTCCCCCGTCACTTCTCCGCCCCCCCGCGCCGCCGCCGGCTCGCCCATAGGCCACCTCGACGTCACATCGCTATCGCCATGTGTATAGGGCCCTTTTTACGCATATTGATCGCATCTCCATCTAGGACTGAACAGACATAACTGGGCTGCAATGGGACGTTCTCACTAGTTTGAGGTCGGGGTGGTCATGTAGAGGGAACTGAGGGCTATACAGAGCTGGAGATATGCGTATATACCCCTGGTTGAAGCGCATCTTCAACGTACAACACAATACAGGAGCACATGTGCTCTATTTCCATCCTATTCTACATCAGGCCCACAGTCCATAATCTTTTAGCAATTCCCATTCCTGCAATCTGGCAAGTAATTTAATGTTTTCAAGATGGATTTTTAGCTAACTGAGCTACAACTACAGAATTACAATATTATTCCAGCAAACAATATAGAATGTATGCAATCTCTGTAAGAGAGGCCTTGGAGTGCAGAGAGGGACCAACTAAGAGCATACCACCCAGCATTGCAGGTCTTTAAATTGGGACAGGGGACATGGCCACATCTCAGTGGGAGTGGCCTAGGACTAGGCTGCTCCATCTCCCCCTCCACTCTCCTCTAACCATTCATTCACCGATACACGTAGTAGTAGATGCCCACAGGACAATGAGCCGTCAAGTTCGGACTATTCTGCTGAAATGGGGACACTTGACATATGTAAGTGAGGCTCTCTGCATTACTGTTATCATATCAAAAGTCCACTCTCCTGCCACTTTCACTGCTTCCATTAAAATAAACTTTTCAGATTTCCTTGTACCATACCATTTGGTTTATCCTCATTATGTCTGTAACACAGTGATTTTCAACCTTTTTCAACTCGCGGCATACCAACAAGACTTTAAAATTGCCAAGGCACACCATCAGTGCCCCACTAAACTAAAACTAACAAAACACACACATTGACCCCACAGTAATTAAATAAACACACTAGCCCCCCACAGCAATGTGTTTGCATTAGACTCCGCGGTAATAAAACAAATGCTTTCACCCCACAGTCATAAAACGATTTATAATAATGCCACACACTGTCCCACCAGTAATTTCACCTCCAACTTAACCTGGTCAGTATTTACTCCTTATATACAATTCCACACACGTGCCCCCCCCCATATTAATTCCACACACCTACGCCCCCATAGTAATTCAGTAATGCCCCTTACACATTATGCCACACTCCGTAATGCCCTTTACACAATATGCCACACACTGTAATGCCCATTACACATTATGTCACTCACTGTAATGCCCATTACACATTATGCCGCTAACACATTTTGCCACACACCGTTATGCCCATTACACTTTATGCCCCACACATTAATGCCTGTTACACATTATGCCACACACCATAATGTCCATTACACTTTATGCCCCACACAGTAATGCCTGTTACACATTATGCCCCACACCATAATGCTCATTACACATTATGCCACACACCGTAACACCCATTACACATTATGCCACACACCATAATGCCTATTACACATTATGCCCCACACCGTAATGCCCATTACACATTATGCTCCACACAGTAATGTCCCCTACAAATTATGCCACACAGTAAGGTTACTGGCCATTTTCAGCATATTCCATGCAGACAGACAGACCTCATGGAATTCTGCTGCCTAGATACTGGGCACAGGTGCCCTGTGTGGTTGCTTGGCTCACCTGGCCATAGAAATGGCCTTGCTCAAGGGCTCCCTCCACTGTATTGGAAATAAGCCTGACCAGGAGAGAACCCTGCAGCGCAGACCAGGGTAAGTATAGCGAGATGCGAGCAGATCTGGGTTCCGACAGGTCAAAAGATATATATCCTTTATTTATATGTCACCACAAGGATTCTTCAGTGACTAACAAAGTACGTAAACAAATTAACAACACAAGAAAAACATGACTAATAGTAGTACAAGACAATGTAGGACAAGTACAAGGTATATAAACATTGCTGCTTCAAGGGACATAAATTGAAACAAGTGTCAGGGTGGCTAAAACTGAGGGCTAAGTTACGTTGTAAGGAGTATGGTGTAGCTAGGAGATAGAAAGAAAGCACATGATGAAAGAAGGCCCTGTTCGTGAGAGCTTACATTCTAAAGTGGGGGGGGGCAAACAGACAAGGGTGACACAGATGGGGTAGATAGTGAACATGGAGGTTGGGTACAGGATGACAGCAGTTAGAATACCGACATTGGCATCCGACTGCCATAATCCCGACAAGGGCTTGTAAGTAAACTAACCCACCCTTCCCACAGCCTAACCCTATAGGAGATAGTTGTGCCATCAATAGATAAGGAAATTAGGTAATGCGGGAGGGTGGGAAGATGTTGGTTCAGTCTCAGACATGTTAAGTTTAAGAAAGCTCTGGGACATTCAAGAAGAGGTAGCAGAGGGACAGTTGGAGTCACGAGTGAGGAGAGGGGAGGAAAGGTACCTTACCTAAAAAGACCAGAACCTTGGGAGGCACCTACTGCTAGTGGAAGTGGGGGGGGAGATGGAGGAGACAGAGAAGGAGTGGTTAGAGAGGTAGGAGGATAGCCACAGTGTCAAAAGCAGCAGAGAGGCCAAGGAGAATAAGCAGAGAGTAGTGGCCCTTGGATTTGGCAGCAAGGTCATTACAGGCTTTTGTGAGGACAGTTTCAGCGGAGTGGAAAGCACGGAAGCCAGATTGAAGAGGCTCAAGGAGTGAGTGGGAGGAAAGAAATGCTGTAAGGCGGTTGTAGACAATACGCTTCAATTTGGAGGCAAAAGGGAGGAGAAAGATGAGTCAATAGTTGGAGAGAGTTTTAGGATCAAGGGTAGGTTTTTTAAGAATTGGGGAGACAACGGCATGCTCAAATGCAAGGGAGACAGTGCCTGATGAGAGGGAGAGATTAAGGAGGTAGGCAAGATGGGAACAAGTAGGAGAGAGGTAGCAGAGAAGGCGGGAGGGGATAGGGTCAAGCGGGGTGGTGGGAGGACCAAATGAGGGCCATGACTTCCAGCAGATATATGTGTGTGTGTGTGTGTGTGTGTGTGTGTGTGTGTGTGTGTGTGTGTGTGTGTGTGTGTGTATGTATGTATGTATGTGACTGTGTGTATATATATATATATATATATATATATATATAAAATTTTATTTACTTTTTAAATAGTAATCGCAAAGAAGGATGTCAAGTTGTTGACACAAATACTTGGTAGATGGATATTTGATATGACAGTGAAATAGTAAGTGTGATATAGGCCAAACAAAACAGTAAAACAATTGAGGAAGGTTTCTGAGTGATTAAGATATGAATAAACACTTCCATGTCTCTGTGTCTAGGTATTTGTACAGCTGCAGAGAGATTGTGCTGAGGAGGAATACAGCGGGGAGTCTGGGTTTCAGCATTGTAGGAGGTTCTGAGGACTGCAACCGGAACAAACCATTCTTTATTAAATCCATACTAGAAGGCACCCCCGCATACAATGATGGAAGAATCAGGTAATTGATTTTACTACCTGTGTGACTGCCGTCGTGTGTGATACATCAGCATAGAACCGTGTCTTACTGTATGTGGCATCCCAAGTGTTTTCAGCAAGCCAGTAGTATACTGTCACTGCCCATTGTATAGTGCATTGTATTCTCAGAACTTTATATTGTTCTTAAAAGCAATCATAAAGCACATACCTAGATAGCCCAGATGTGAAATACAGCCCTGAGTGTCTTTTGCTTTAATATATGGTCCACCATGCATGACATGCTAACATGTGCATTGTCACTATCATTCTCTTGTTACTAATATTTGAGAGGACCACTGACATATACAAAGGCCCTAATTCAAAAGTTGATTGCAAAACAACATATTCCTCTAATGGGTAAAACCATGGTGCACTGCAGGTGGGGCAGATATAACGTGCAGAGAGAGTTAGATTTGGGTAGTTTATATTGTTTCTATCAGGGCCGTAACTAGGTGTGTATGGAGGGGGCACTGCACATAGCGTTGCAAGGTAGGGGGCGCTGTTGGCAGCACTTGTCAATTACCTGTTTTAATTACTTTCACTTGCAGCTTCCCCCCTTTCTGAAACCCAGCATCTCCTGACCATCCTTGTCTCCTACCCCCACCCCTAGTGTCGCTAATAACTATACAGCAGGGGTGTTAAACTTGCGGCCCCTACCGCATCCTTTTGCGGACCCTGGCCAGGGGTCCTTATCTGGTTCATTGGCAGGAAATTGAGCCAGAGCGCTGATAAGGTTAGAGGTGTCCATCTGTCTCCGGCCCCCGATCCGGGATGTAGCCCACCTCATCCGAGCTCCGTAGGATGACCAGGGGCCGGCTCAGCAGCCGCCACCCCCCAGCGGCAGCAGGAACGGGCTCCGGTCATCAGCAGAGAGCGAGAATGGGAGTGGGCTGGAGCAGGGGCAGCGGACTGAGACTCCCGGGACAGGCCAACAACACGGCCCACAGCGCACACAGCACGGCCAGCGAGAGCAGCAAGCAGGGGAGCGACTGCATCACCTCCGGCCTAGCATCTCACCTGCAGCATGATGCTACTTTGCTCACCTTTCCGGCCTCTTAGACGACCGGGACCCGCTCCTGGCAACCCAGTGGCATCCCTGTCACACAGCAGTACACTGTACACACACACAGCAGCACACTTTACACACACTCTCACACACCACACAGATGTAGGAGAAAATACAGTAGTGCTATTACCACAGTAGGGTGCCGGCCTTCTGTTTGAGCAGCTAGTGGGCGGCGGCAGGGTGTCTCTGCACTCTGAGTTCCTCTGACTTGCTGACCCGAGCGTGCTGTCTGCGCTGGCTGGAGCTGGGGGGCAGATAGCGCTGCTGAAAGGACAGAGCCGGAGGACGCTCTCCTCAGATGTAAGTACTCAAGATGCAAGTGCAATGTCCAGGCGGGGGCCGCAGTGCTGTTCGCGCCTGCCTGCTTTCAAACTACTGAAAACGACCCTCCAAAAATGGCCACTGCCTCAAAGTAGACAGTTATGAGGCCTCCTATAGTATCTTTAATAACTGTCTCCTCTGAGGCAGTGGCCATCTTCGGAAGGACATTTTCAAAAGAGCACGGAGGGTGGATGGCGCATGGTAAAGGACAGAGATGGAGTACGGCGGTGGACGGAGGTGGTGGGCAGACAGCGGCATGAGCTGTGCCTCCAGAACCCCCAGATTGCGTGTGAGTGAGGGTGGCAGGGGGAAGGTGACTGGGTGAGGATGGCAGGGGCACTATATATTGGGGGCATTACCTGTATCTGGCATTATTGTGGGGGCAACATTTTTTAAATATTCCGACATATGGAATAATCCATTATCCAAAATGCTTCTAGTCCGAAGCATTTTGGATAAGGGATACTCAACCTGATATATATTGGCCCCATTGGAAATTTGGCCTAGATCCCAATCCTCCTCAGTAGTTTCCTTTTTCTTTTTTATTGAGCAAAATAGAAAAAAGTTAGACCAAGCACACTCAATATCTCTATAAACAGAATATTGTATATGATAATGTAAACAACAAGAGATCGGCGTTAAGGCCTTAAAGACAATGGGGGTAATTCCAAGTTGATCGCAGCAGGAATTTTGTTAGCAGTTGGGCAAAACCATGAGCACTGCAGGGGGGGGCAGATATAACATGTGCAGATAGAGTTAGATTTGGGTGTGGTGTGTTCAATCTGCAATCTAATTTGCAGTGTAAAAATAAAGCAGCCAGTATTTACCCGGCACAGAAACAAAATAACCCACCCAAATCTAACTCTCTCTGCACGTTATATCTGCTTCCCCTGCAGTGCACATGGTTTTGCCCAACTGCTAACAAAATTCCTGCTGCGATCAACTTGGAATTACCCGCAATAATGGAAGTCAGGAAAGGTGTAACATTCCAAAATATTGAAACAGAATGTAACAATTTTTTCTATATGGGGAAGAACTATGAGATTGATAATCAGAAAGGCGCTTAATAAAGAAAGGGAAATTGTGGATGAAACCATTATAATGTACAAGATAGGGAATAGAAGAAAAAATAGAACAAGGGAAGAAGGAAGAAAAGAGGTAGGAAAAGGGAAGCGGGAAGGGGGAAAGAGAAATGGAGGAGTAAAGAAATATAGGAAGAAAGGAAGAGAGGGGTAGAGGAATAGAAGAAAAGAGGAAGAGAGAAGTAGCCAGTCGAAGGGGGTATATTTACTAATATTTGTGTTTGTGCCGATTTTTAGGGAGTTTGATCTCGAATTTTATTGGTCATATTTTACTGCAACTTTTTTAATCCATCTACGGTAATTTACTAAGCTGCCGAGTTTTCTATTTTCGTTTTTTTCCGATGTCGATGTGATTCGTATTGTCGGGTAGTGTTTTACGGGAGTGATTAGTAAAACACTGCCGGACATAACACAATGAAGCCCGGCCGGATCCTTGAGATCCGTGCAGGGCTTCATTGTGTACAGTATGAGTAGTGTGAAAGTGTTAAAAATCAAGAAAAAAATTGCGTGAAGTCCCCCCTCCTAAGCATAACCAGCCTCGGGCTCTGTGAGCATGTCCTGGTTGTAAAAATACAGGGGAAAAAATGACTGGGGTCCCCCCATATTTAAACAACCAGCACCGGGCTCTGCGTCTGGTCCTGGTTAAAAAAATACGGGGGACAAAAGACGTAGGGGTCCCCCGTATTTTTTAAAACCAGCACCGGGCTCCACTAGCCAGAGAGATAATGCCACAGCCGGGGGGACACTTTTATATAGGTCCCTGCGGCTGTGGCATTACCCCCCCAACTAGTCACCCCTGGCCGGGGTACCCTGGAGGAGTGGGGACCCCTTAAATCAAGGGGTCCCCCCTCCAGCCACCCAAGGGCCAGGGGTAAAGCCTGAGGTTGTCCCCCCATCCGTGGCCAGTGGATGGGAGGCTGATAGCCTTTGTGTAAAAAATAGAATATTGTTTTTTGTAGGAGAATTACAAGTCCCAGCAAGCCTCCCCCGCAAGCTGGTACTTGGGGAACCACAAGTACCAGCATGCGGGGAAAGAACGGGCCCGCTGGTACCTGTAGTTCTACTACAAGAAAAAATACCCCCCCCCAAAAAACAGTAGATGCACACCATGAATGTAAAATTTTAATTACACACACTTACACACTCACATAATAACCTACAGCCAACGCTGCGATTCACGTCCACTTGTCCAGTAGAATCCACGGATTACCTGTAAAAATAAAATTATACTTACAAACAATCCGGTGTAGAGCTGTCCTCTTCTTTCTCGACGTAATCCAGGGATTTATTAAAAAAAACAACGAAAAACCCGAGCCACACAACTAAACGGGTTCCATGTTTACACATGGAACCCCTTTTTCCGAATGCCGGGACCCCCCGTGACTTCTGTCAGAGGAGGACCCAGCAGCCAATCAGGGAGCGCCACGTCATGGTGCTCTCCTGCCCTGTCAATCAGGAGCGCACTGGTTAGAATGTAGCTTAGTAACCAATTGTAACCAATTGTAACCAATGATGGGAACTTTGCGGTCTGCGGTAGACCACAAAGTTAATTGGGGTCACTCTTGTGGGAGTACTATTGTGTGGCCATGCTCCTACTTTGTGAGACCACCCCCCTTCTTCACAAAGCTCGTCACTTTACAAAGTATGGGAGGGCTCACCATCACATTAGCACCGCCCATGCCCGTCCCACACCATCTGTATGTTCTATACTGAGGTGCCCCCTTCTGTATGTCTTGTATTGTCCACTCTCCCCCACCATACTGTAGTCTCTGTTTTGTACTGTGCTCTCAATACCCTCCACCACACACACAATTACATAAGTATAATAACTTACCTCCTGCATGTTATACTCCAGTCCTTGCTGCCCCTGCGACCCCTCCCATCATCTTCAACTGACACTGCAGATCTCTTTGCCGGTCACCCGACACTCTGCAAATCTCTTTGCCAGATGATGAAAAAACACAAAAGACAATCCTTAAGCATAGTACTACTTTAAGTACAATAGAAATAGAAGTACAATAAAATGTCCATGAGTCAACCACTTTTCCTTAAACCAAACATACTTTAAAATTTATCAATTTGCCATTTTTTATTTGATTAACTTTTTCATCCCAAAGCAAGATCCTGCCTCATAGAGACTTATCTGCATCCCCTGTATGTGTACATATCCTCCATATTGCCCTCTTTATTTCTGTAACGCTATATTTTTATTCCTATATATGTCAATCCTTCCTGCACTTCTCCTATTTATGTGTCCTTGTACCTATATTCCTGTTCTGTCTATCTTGTCTTGCCTTTCAGCTGTCTATACTGCACTCTGCCTTCCTTACCCCTCTCCATCATACCCTGCTATGTAGGACTCACCTCCTCCTACCTGTCTTCCTGCATGGAAACTGGAAACTTCTGCAGCTGTAGATAGAATGTTACAGGAAGAAGCATTGTGATGTCACAGGCTAGTGATGTCACAAGTTAGGTGTCACAGTAACCAGCAGAAAAGCAAACGAGTTACAGCTTTCTTACATATACATTTTATACATCAATTATAACTGGATTTACATGAATTTCTAGTTTTTAAAAAAATGAGACTAGTGTAGAAAATGAACTATAAGGCAATATTGTACAGAGTGCCTCAATATATAGGTAAAGGGAAAAATAAGAATTTACTTACCGATAATTCTATTTCTAGTAGTCCGTAGTGGATGCTGGGGACTCCGTAAGGACCATGGGGAATAGCGGCTCCGCAGGAGACTGGGCACATCTAAAGAAAGCTTTAGGACTATCTGGTGTGCACTGGCTCCTCCCCCCATGACCCTCCTCCAAGCCTCAGTTAGGATACTGTGCCCGGACGAGCGTACACAATAAGGAAGGATTTTGAATCCCGGGTAAGACTCATACCAGCCACACCAATCACACCGTACAACTTGTGATCTGAACCCAGTTAACAGCATGATAACAGAGGAGCCTCTAGAAAAGATGGCTCACTACAGCAATAACCCGATTTTTTGGTAACAATAACTATGTACCAGTATTGCAGACAATCCGCACTTGGGATGGGCGCCCAGCATCCACTACGGACTACGAGAAATAGAATTATCGGTAAGTAAATTCTTATTTTCTCTAACGTCCTAAGTGGATGCTGGGGACTCCGTAAGGACCATGGGGATTATACCAAAGCCCCCAAACGGGCGGGAGAGTGCGGATGACTCTGCAGCACCAAATGAGAGAACTCCAGGTCCTCCTCAGCCAGGGTATCAATTTTGTAGAATTTTACAAATGTATTTGCTCCTGACCAAGTAGCTGCTCGGCAAAGTTGTAAAGCCGAGACCCCTCGGGCAGCCGCCCAAGATGAGCCCACCTTCCTTGTGGAGTGGGCATTTACAGATTTTTGGCTGTGGCAGGCCTGCCACAGAATGTGCAAGCTGAATTGTACTACAAATCCAACGAGCAATAGTCTGCTTAGAAGCAGGAGCACCCAGCTTGTTGGGTGCATACAGGATAAACAGCAAGTCAGATTTCCTGACTCCAGCCGTCCTGGAAACATATATTTTCAGGGCCCTGACAACGTCTAGCAACTTGGAGTCCTCCAAGTCCCTAGTAGCCGCAGGCACCACAATAGGTTGGTTCAGGTGAAACGCTGAAACCACCTTAGGGAGAAACTGAGGACGAGTCCTCAATTCCGCCCTGTCCGAATGGAAAATCAGATAAGGGCTTTTACAGGATAAAGCCGCCAATTCTGACACGCGCCTGACCCAGGCCAGGGCCAACAGCATGACCACTTTCCATGTGAGATATTTTAACTCCACAGATTTAAGTGGTTCAAACCAATGTGACTTTTGGAACCCAAAAACTACATTGAGATCCCAAAGTGCCACTGGAGGCACAAAAGGAGGCTGTATATGCAGTACCCTTTTTACAAACGTCTGAACTTCAGGGACTGAAGCTAGTTCTTTTTGGAAGAAAATTGACAGGGCCGAAATTTGAACCTTAATGGACCCCAATTTCAGGCCCATAGACACTCCTGTTTGCAGGAAATGTAGGAATCGACCCAGTTGAATTTCCTCCGTCGGGCCTTACTGGCCTCGCACCACGCAACATATTTTCGCCAAATGCGGTGATAATGTTTTGCGGTTACATCCTTCCTGGCTTTGATCAGGATAGGGATGACTTCATCTGGAATGCCTTTTTTTTCTTTCAGGATCCGGCGTTCAACCGCCATGCCGTCAAACGCAGCCGCGGTAAGTCTTGGAACAGACAGGGTCCTTGCTGGAGCAGGTCCCTTCTTAGAGGTAGAGGCCACGGATCCTCCGTGAGCATCTCTTGAAGTTCCGGTTACCAAGTCCTTCTTGGCCAATCCGGAGCCCGAATATAGTGCTTACTCCTCTCCATCTTATCAATCTCAGTACCTTGGGTATGAGAGGCAGAGGAGGGAACACATACACTGACTGGTACACCCACGGTGTTACCAGATCGTCTACAGCTATTGCCTGAGGGTCCCTTGACCTGGCGCAATACCTGTCGAGTTTTTCCCAACGGTTTATAATCATGTGGAAGACTTCTGGGTGAAGTCCCCACTCTCCCGGGTGGAGGTCGTGCTGAGGAAGTCTGCTTCCCAGTTGTCCACTCCCGGAATGAATACTGCTGACAGTGCTATCACATGATTTTCCGCCCAGCGAAGAATCCTTGCAGCTTCTGCCATTGCCCTCCTGCTTCTTGTGCCACCCTGTCTGTTTACGTGGGTGACTGCCGTGAAGTTGTCCGACTGGATCAACACCGGCTGACCTTGAAGCAGAGGTCTTGCTAAGCTTAGAGTATTGTAAATGGCCCTTAGCTTCAGGATATTTGTGTGAAGTGATGTCTCCAGGCTTGACCATAAGCCCTGGATATTCCTTCCCTGTGTGACTGCTCCCCAGCCTCGCAGGCTGGCATCCGTGGTCACCAGGACCCAGTCCTGAATGCCGAATCTGCGGCCCTCTAGAAGATGAGCACTCTGCAACCACCACAGGAGGGACACCCTTGTCCTTGGTGACAGGGTTATCCGCTGATGCATCTGAAGATGCGACCCGGACCATTTGTCCAGCAGGTCCCACTGGAAAGTTCTTGCGTGGAATCTGCCGAATGGGATTGCTTCGTAGGAAGCTACCATTTTACCCAGAACCCTTGTGCATTGATGCACTGAGAATTGGCTCGGTTTTAGGAGGTTCCTGACTAGCTCGGATAACTCCCTGGCTTTCTCCTCCGGGAGAAACACCTTTTTCTGGACTGTGTCCAGGATCATCCCTAGGAACAGAAGACAAGTCGTCGGAACCAGCTGCGATTTTGGAATATTGAGAATCCAATCGTGCTGCCGCAACACTACCTGAGATAGTGCTACACCGACCTCCAACTGTTCCCTGGATCTTACCCTTATCAGGGAATCGTCCAAGTAAGGGATAACTAAAATTCCCTTCCTTCGAAGGAATATCATCATTTCGGCCATTACCTTGGTAAAGACCCGGGGTGCCGTGGACCATCCATACGGCAGCGTCTGAACTGATAGTGACAGTTCTGTACCATAAACCTGAGGTACCCTTGGTGAGAAGGGTAAATTTTGACATGAAGGTAAGCATCCTTGATGTCCCGAGACATCATGTAGTCCCCTTCTTCCAGGTTCGCAATCACTGCTCTGAGTGACTCAATCTTGAATTTGAACCTCTGTATGTAAGTGTTCAAAGATTTTAGATTTAGAATCGGTCTCACCGAGCCGTCCGGCTTCGGTACCACAACAGTGTGGAATAATACCCCGTTCCCTGTTGCAGGAGGGGTACCTTGATTATCACCTGCTGGGAATACAGCTTGTGAAGGGCTTCCAAAACTGTCTCCCTGTCAGAAGGAGACATCGGTAAAGCCGACTTTAGGAAACGGCGAGGGGGAGACGTCTCGAATTCTAATTTGTACCCCTGAGATATCACCTGAAGGATCCAGGGGTCTACTTGCGAGTGAGCCCACTGCGCGCTGAAATTCATTGAGACGGGCCCCCACCGTGCCTGATTCTGCTTGTAAAGCCCCAGCGTCATACTGAGGGCTTGGCAGAGGCGGGAGAGGGTTTCTGTTCCTGGGAACTGGCTGATTTCTGCAGCCTTTTTCCTCTCCCTCTGTCACGGGGCAGAAATGAGGAACCTTTTGCCCGCTTGTCCACGAAAAGACTGCGCCTGATAATACGGCGTCTTCTCATGTTGAGAGGCGACCTGGGGTACAAACGTGGATTTCCCAGCTGTTGCCGTGGCCACCAGGTCTGAAAGACCGACCCCAAATAACTCCTCCCCTTACTAAGGCAATACTTCCAAATGCCGTTTGGAATACGCATCACCTGACCACTGACGTGTCCATAACCCTCTACTGGTAGAAATGGACAACGCACTTAGACTTGATGCCAGTCGGCAAATATTCCGCTGTGCATCACGCATATATAGAAATGCATCTTTTAAATGCTCTATAGGCAAAAATATACTGTCCCTATCTAGGGTATCAATATTTTCAGTCAGGGAATCCGACCACACCAACCCAGCACTGCACATCCAGGCTGAGGCGATTGCTGGTCGCAGTATAACACCAGTATGTGTGTAAATACATTTTAGGATACCCTCCTGCTTTCTATCAGCAGGATCCTTAAGGGCGGCCATCTCAGGAGAGGGTAGAGCCCTTACAAGCGTGTGAGCGCTTTATCCACCCTAGGGGGTGTTTCCCAACGCACCCTAACCTCTGGCGGGAAAGGATATAATGCCAATAACATTTTAGAAATTATCAGTTGTTATCGGGGGAAAACCACGCATCATCACACACCTCATTTAATTTCTCAGATTCAGGAAAACTACAGGTAGTTTTTCCTCACCGAACATAATACCCCTTTTTGGTGGTACTCGTATTATCAGAAATGTGTAAAACATTTTTCATTGCCTCAATCATGTAACGAGTGGCCCTACTGGAAGTCACATTTGTCTCTTCACCGTCGACACTGGAGTCAGTATCCGTGTCGGCGTCTATATCTGCCATCTGAGGTAACGGGCGCTTTAGAGCCCCTGACGGCCTATGAGACGTCTGGACAGGCACAAGCTGAGTAGCCGGCTGTCTCATGTCAACCACTGTCTTTTATACAGAGCTGACACTGTCACGTAATTCCTTCCAACAGTTCATCCACTCAGGTGTCGACCCCCTAGGGGGTGACATCACTATTACAGGCAATCTGCTCCGTCTCCACATAATTTTTCTCCTCATACATGTCGACACAAACGTACCGACATACAGCACACACACAGGGAATGCTCTGATAGAGGACAGGACCCCACTAGCCCTTTGGGGAGACAGAGGGAGAGTTTGCCAGCACACACCAGAGCGCTATATATATACAGGGATAACCTTATATAGGTGTTTTTCCCCTTATAGCTGCTGTATCTTTAATACTGCGCGTAATTAGTGCCCCCCCTCTCTTTTTTAACCCTTTCTGTAGTGTAGTGACTGCAGGGGAGAGCCAGGGGAGCTTCCCTCCAACGGAGCTGTGAGGGAAAATGGCGCCAGTGTGCTGAGGAGATAGGCTCCGCCCCTTTTTCGCTGACTTTTCTCCTGCTTTTTTTATGGATTCTGGCAGGGGTTAAAATTCATCCATATAGCCCTGGGGGCTATATGTGATGTATTTTCACCAGCCAAGGTGTTTTTATTGCTGCTCAGGGTGCCCCCCCCTAGCGCCCTGCACCCTCAGTGACCCTGAGGGTGCGCTTTCTTATCAATTAACTAGCTCACCACAGGTGATGACAATCATACATTACCAGGAAAGTCCAGGAACAGAGCATTTTCTCCCTCATGGAAAGGGTCAGGTAGGCAAGTATGTTTTATTACCTTTCTAGTCATTTTATGTTCTAGCATAGAGAGGTTACTACTTAATAATATGCAAAATAGTAAGATAAAAATATATATTTTTTTCTTTTATGAAGCCTTATGTTGTTTTCTGCCCGTACCTAGGAAAATCCAACAGTTGATTTTTTCATTTACTTACATAAAGTTAGTATACACACAGGTGTAATACTTGCACCTCTTTATCTCAGGTACAGTATGTAGGTTGTCCGTCATTAGATCAAGGAGATGGAATGGGCACTCTATTTATGCAGTGTCTTTATATAATGAGTAATTGTCATCTGCTGCAAATTAGCACTTTAAATCAGTAGTGTTCGACCAGTTGTGTGTGCTACATGGCCAGGAGGTGAGGGGCCCAGGTAATGCTAGGGCCTGCTTCCTACCCGAGCCTGTGTGCTCCACATGAGACCACCACCCAAAGCAAGCCTATTTTGACCAGTGCATTTTCATCTTTTGAGTTTAGTAGGGGTCCCTACACAGATTTTGTTATGGGACCCGGTGGTGCCCTCGTTTGCACTAGATCAGTGGTTCTCAAACTTGGTCCTCAGGACCCCACACGGTTCACGTTTTCCAGGTCACCCGGCAGCTGCTCTGTGTGTCACCAACTGTCACATTTTTAAAATCTACAGGTAACCTGCAAAAGATGGACCGTGTGGGGTCCTGAGGACCGAGTTTGAGAACCTGTGCACTAGATTAACATTCCAGATACTGTAAGATGTAAAGTAAAATAATATTGAATGTGGTAAATAAAGTAATTTTCAATTTTATTGGCACAACCTTGCGTAATTTAATTGGGTCAAAAAGTTGAAAATCTCATCACTCATAGCAGTTGACTTTGAAACATGACCTGTAATGATGTGTGTCTTTTCTCCAGGTGCGGGGACATACTCATGGCTGTGAACGGGAGGTGTACATCTGTGATACCTTATTCCCTCCTAGTAAGGATGCTGAAAGAATTGAAAGGAAGAGTGGTACTAACAATTGTGTCATGGCCTGGGTCTTTCTTGTAGGCAATGCATCACTGTCATGTATTTCACATTCCACATTCCGTGCTACTTCTCCCGTGTTCTTAATACCGGTATTAGGTTTTCCGAACATGTGCACTGTTTGTCAATATTGGGTGTAAATGATCACCGATGTGTTAAACGTGCATGCAAGAAAATGCGGTTTTAAAACGCCAGCGATCAGAGCACTTTTACACCATATAACTGTTTAGATGTATCTGTTGTCTGACAAGTGTATCTGTGTTTTATTCCCAGTAATGACTCTGTCAATGCTGACTTTGTCCTGTGTTTGACATTGTCATACTGTATACATTAACCAGCCACCGCTTCTGTCTGTGAAGTACAAGGATGTGGTCACAAACTGTGGCAAAAATGGTACAGTGTTACTATTGCTATGTCTATCTCTTGTGGAATCATCTCAGTTTTGTTTGTTACACTGAAATTCATCAGTAACCTAATTTGGAAGGTAACAAAAATGGTATACACTATACAGTCCGCTTAACCTGCCAAATCCAAAACTGCAGTAATCCATTGTTATGATAAAGAGGTCAGCCGATGACCAGTCAGAATGTTTATCAGTTCCTAGCTGGCCAACCAGGGCCTTCCATAATCCCATCTGATTACCAAATGACCAAGTCTGAGCAGTTTAGTCCACAGCAAGTGCGACAGACCTGATGTAAATTAGCTGTGATCTGGATGGTATACTGTAGGTCATGTTTCAGAACATACTGTCCGCATGACACACGTGTGTCAGGGACTGTGCTCATCTCTTCATACATCAACTTTTTTTTGGGGTTGACAAGTCTATTTGACTGGTCAGCAGATGTTGTATATACGACAGAGGTAAAGTGCAAAGTTGGGCATCTCTTAGCACCACTGGTGCAGCCGCCAGGCATCCTTCACTTTGTATAATGTATTGCGGCACATCATACTGCAAAGATCGGAAGAGCTGCACCCTGCTCTGTCACCCAGTGTGGTATTAACTTGAGAAAGTATCAAGGCTTTATTCCAAGTGTCTTATTTCTTGAGTTTATAATATTAAGGGGCATATTTATCTAACAATGAGATATTCTTGTTATTACTCTTTGCTAATCTTAAATGGTGCTCCAACCAATCAGCTCCTGGCATTTGCAAAAAAAAATGACAGGAGCTGATGGGTCGGAGCACCATTTAACGAGGGGTAACTAGAATATCACTTGTCGTTAAATCTGTCCCTAAATATAGTCTTATCTGCCCCATGGTGCTCCTGGGGTGAGGATGTACGAATATCCCTACATTAAAAATAACATTACTGACACTTCCCAAATGACTACTAGACAATCAGTGGAAAACCTTGTGTTCCAGGTGCAATCTCATTTGTTTATTGTAACCCTATTTCTCCTGTAATTTCACAACCAGCACATGATTTATATAGAATGCGAAAATCCACCCATCCTCTAGAACAATTCTGTAGCTCTCCACAAAGGCCACAATATCTTGGCTAGCAAAGTACGCAAAGCAGGACATGACATCGCAAGTGTATAGAAAGGTGCTATTCGGTGTTGTTCTGCTGCATCTTATAACTGCCAGAGGCTTGTGTTGCGGTTACAGTTGTGCACCTATGACAAGAAAGTTACACAACCGGTTACCGCATTGCTAGCTCAGTCAAACACAAAATTAAAACTTAAGACACGACAGCTTGTGCAGAACACTGACGACATTCAGCATTTTTTAACTTATCCAGGTACTTACATAGGACCAAACTGTGATACACAATCTTGGGTGGTATAATAATTACAATGTTATGCTTTGCTGTATTGCTTTTCTGTCATTTACATTGTCCAGGTGGATCGCAGTAAAGCATACTAACCTACTTTTTAGTGGTGCCATCTTGGAGGGGGATCTAGTGGTAGCTGCAGTGGCTATTCACAGCGAAATGCATCATCTCTGGTAATGTGGGCGAGATCCTGGAGGGTTTACGCCACCCCTTGGTGAATTTCCCCAAATGCAGCAGGTATGGAGTAAATAGGGTTACATTAGGACCAGCATTCTATTTCATTGTTGGTCTAGTCTTAGCATTTAGTTGGCTGATACATGATCAAATTAAAGAAAATAGTTATTCCGTAGTGAAATAAACAAGGAAGACTTTGCTCAAAATTGGACAGCTGAAAAATGCTCCAAAGATAAACTAATCAATACTATAGGAGCATTTTTATTATTTATTTCTGTAGTGGCTAATAGAAGCAAAGCTCCCCCCCCACGCCTGTTCAGAAACCCAGAGACCTGCGGGTTTAGTAATACAGAACCTCCAAACTACTATTAACCAACATTAAATGGCCATGGAGGGGGTGACTAATCACAAAAGAATCTTGATGGTGGCTTCTAAATGGTCGTCCTGCTTTTTGGGTGGGGCGGTCAGGGAAATGAAGCTACAGCTAGGAAAATACTTTAGTTTAATAGGTGGTTCTGCACTTTGTTACAATGATTAAAGTTATAATGAATACACACATGCTGCAGAAAGTCATTGTAGCACATCACACTGCCTGCGGAGACTCTACAATGCATCCGTGGGATGCGGCTGCAGGAACGCTACATGCAATGGCTGACCAAGCATTTTTACAGTTTAAGAATTTGTGAAAGCTCAGTTACTGATATGCAACTAGTGACAAATATGGTTCATGGTCACACAGTTGAACTACAGCATGACATGTGGAACCATAATTTGCCATTTTTTTCTTTCTTATATATATATATTTTTTTTTCTATCTTACATCTTCTGAGCTGATGCTTTGGTTGACATTAGTGTCTGCATGATAGAACAAAGGCAGTTAGAGAGAATACGTCGGCTGGACAAATCAATATTCCGTCTGTTCATTCTCTAGAGACATTCAATCAGACCCACCTTCTTTATAAGTAGATGATGGGTCCTCCAACACAAAAAATGTTTTCTTGTTTTGTTATTTACCCATACATTAAAGCAGGGGTGGGCAAAAAATGGTCCTCAAGCTGCTGATGAACTACACACCCCAGCATGCCCAGCCAGTTTTAACTATGGCAGGGCATGCGGTGATGTATAGTTCCACAGCTTATTGCCCAACCTTGCATTTGAGGCACAGATTTATGCCTTTGAATCAGTCTTTGCAGAGTCTTGCCGAGTCCACCTCTAACAAAGGAGTGCGTGGTTGTGGCGAGGTGGGGTTGGGAAATTGCAGCCAATCCTTTTAATAATGGATTAGTGACGCCAAAGAAATACGGCTTTTTATTAAACTACACCATTCAAGAGAGGACAAGAACAGTGCTATACACTGAGCTCTTGGTGGTTTTTTTGAATGTGGGGTCTATTTACTAAGCCTTTGATTTTGTTCCATTTCATAATTTTGTTATTCTATGGGGGAGATGTATTAAGCCCTGCAGAGTGATAAAGTGGATGGAGATAAAGTACCAGCCAATCAGCTCCTAACTGCCATGCCACAGGCTCGGTTTGAGAAATGACAGGAGCGGATCTGCTGGTACTTTATCTCCATCCAAGGCTTAGAAATAGACCCTTAGTATTAATGTTAAAAAATGTAGTTTAAAAAAAAAAAATCTGTTCAACCAGCAGGTCCATTAGCCATCGTTCCCAACACCTGCAACCAGAAAATCAGGACACATCATACATCACCCTATACCAGATGTTTCCAAACGCGGTCCTCAAGGAACACCAACGGTCCCGGTTTTAAATATATCCATGCTTGGCCACAGGTTACTTAAGTAGCACCTTAATCAGTTTGATTTAACCATCTGTGCTGAGCCATGGATATACCTAAATCCTGGACTGTTGAGGTGCCTTGAGGAACGAGTTTGGGAACCTCTGCCCTATACGTACGTTACATAAGGCCACACACGTTCCCCCAATCATTATCACACACTTTAACTGATGCTGGAGGTGGGAACAGTTATTTGGTGAGGTCTAAAAAAAAAAAAGTTGAACTGAAGGGAGAAATGTAGTTAATTATCAGTCACCTGCATCAGAAACTGTGTCACAAATGTTGTAATTGCCCCTGCCAGAACACACTGCAACATTTTGTGGTGTTCATGAATATCACTGGGAACTCTGATAGGGAACAGGTTTTAAAAAAAAAAAAACAAAAAAAAAAAACCCACAGGGGTACAGCCCTTTGCCAACTTTTACTCCTGAAATACTGCTTAGTTTAGCTTCAGTTAGGTCTGAGAGAACAATGGTGTTACATGCCTCTATCTTACAGGGCATTGTTGTTACTAGTGGTAGGAATGCACTTTGCGTGATAAATGCAACATAGTACATACACGTGTCATAGCATTGAAAGTCTATGCAGAGGCCAGGGGATATATTTACTAACATGTGAGTTTATAAAGGTGGAGCTGTTGCCCATAGCAACCAGATTCTAGCCATTATCTTCTAGAAGGTGCTAGATGATATGTAGAATCTGACTGGTTGCTATGGGCAACATCTCTACTGTTATAAACCCACATGTCAGTAAATATAGCCCCAGGTCTCTGCCACTTCTGTAGAGTAATCAAGTTCTTTGCGTATCACACCCTATAAACATTAAGGGGAGGTAATTATCAAATTTCAGAGAGATACAATTGTAAGAGATAAAGTATCAGCCAATCAGCTTTTGCCTTACATTTTACAGGCTGTGTTTGAAAAATGACAATTAGGAGCCTACTTTATCACTTACAATTGTATCTCTCTCCAAGGTTTGATAAATACCCACCCTAAATTTCATTTCAATATTTGGTACTGCAAGTGTAGGTTTTTGGTTTTGTATTGGGACATAAAAGGAGCCTGACTTCAGTTATGAGTGAGTCTGCACGGCTCTTCATCACCTCATACACAAGTATACACTCCATCACCTGCCTCTATTTTGATGAGAAAACATACACAACGCACCGGCCACAGGCGTTTCTACTGCACTTTTTGCAAATGCCCATAGCCTGGGAAATGAGCTACTAGTCCAAGCAAAGTACCACCAAACGCTACAGAACTTTACAATGTACACTAATATTCATTTGGTGACACAATTACATGTACGCACCAAAGTTTACAGACATGATCTTCAACCGTGTACATTTATAGATGAATATTGTAGAATACCGAAAATCCCCTGTATCACAAGATGTGCCTGACAATAGTATTTTCAATACAGATCTGAACAAGACTCCTTCCTGTCTTCTTTCAAACACTTTTGTCTGTTGTATTTTTAAAGGTAAATCTGTTACATTGCTATTTACAGATGAACAGTTTTGAATTTGTGAAGTGTAAATTAAAAAATAAAAAATAAATAAAAATAGTGATTTTTTTTTGGATTGGTAATTGCATGTCAAACCATTTAAAATATTTTTCTAATCTAGATAATGGGTTTCTACAAATGTAACTGTTGAATATTTTTTTTTCTCATGTGTCAACGAAATTATTTTTTGTAAAAGTATTGTTTCTTAAACTGTGTATAAGTGAACAAAACTATATTTGATGTCAATAAAAGTCTACTTCATTTATATTGTAAAAAAATGTCGGTTCCCTTTATAAAAGATCTATCTTTCCAAACAATATACAGGAATGTTGAATAAAACCCAACTTTCAGCATTAATCAGAAAATTAAGAATTGTAGCATATAGTGATGAGGGATATAGTGTCAACACAATGAGGTCAATATAATAATAATAATAATAAAAAAATTAGGGTGCTATCCTATTAGCAGCTGTAAATGCTCTCGCTGGGGGCTATCCTATCGGCCTATCTGGGATTTTGTTTCACCTGCCTCGGGTAGGCGAAACCAGATCCCCGGAAACAGCCCCATTTTCAAGCGAAAAAGGGTCAGTTTCTCACAAAACCACGCGTTTCGCTGAGCCTGTGTATTTTCAGGAGAATTTTTTTTTTTTTTTTTATGGGCGATCTAAATTGTATAGTCTGTAAAAAAATAAAAATAAATAAAAAAATAAGAATTTACTTACCGATAATTCTATTTCTCGTAGTCCGTAGTGGATGCTGGGGACTCCGTAAGGACCATGGGGAATAGCGGCTCCGCAGGAGACTGGGCACATCTAAAGAAAGCTTTAGGACTATCTGGTGTGCACTGGCTCCTCCCCCTATGACCCTCCTCCAAGCCTCAGTTAGGATACTGTGCCCGGACGAGCGTACACAATAAGGAAGGATTTTGAATCCCGGGTAAGACTCATACCAGCCACACCAATCACACTGTACAACTTGTGATCTGAACCCAGTTAACAGCATGATAACAGAGGAGCCTCTAGAAAAGATGGCTCACTACAGCAATAACCCGATTTTTTGGTAACAATAACTATGTACCAGTATTGCAGACAATCCGCACTTGGGATGGGCGCCCAGCATCCACTATGGACTACGAGAAATAGAATTATCGGTAAGTAAATTCTTATTTTCTCTAACGTCCTAAGTGGATGCTGGGGACTCCGTAAGGACCATGGGGATTATACCAAAGCTCCCAAACGGGCGGGAGAGTGCGGATGACTCTGCAGCACCAATTGAGAGAACTCCAGGTCCTCCTCAGCCAGGGTATCAATTTTGTAGAATTTTACAAAGGTATTTGCTCCTGACCAAGTAGCTGCTCGGCAAAGTTGTAAAGCCGAGACCCCTCGGGCAGCCACCCAAGATGAGCCCACCTTCCTTGTGGAGTGGGCATTTACAGATTTTTGGCTGTGGCAGGCCTGCCACAGAATGTGCAAGCTGAATTGTACTACAAATCCAACGAGCAATAGTCTGCTTAGAAGCAGGAGCACCCAGCTTGTTGGGTGCATACAGGATAAACAGCGAGTCAGATTTTCTGACTCCAGCCGTCCTGGAAACATATATTTTCAGGGCCCTGACAACGTCTAGCAACTTGGAGTCCTCCAAGTCCCTAGTAGCCGCAGGCACCACAATAGGTTGGTTCAGGTGAAACGCTGAAACCACCTTAGGGAGAAACTGAGGACGAGTCCTCAATTCCGCCCTGTCCGAATGGAAAATCAGATAAGGGCTTTTACAGGATAAATCCGCCAATTCTGACACGCGCCTGGCCCAGGCCAGGGCCAACAGCATGACCACTTTCCATGTGAGATATTTTAACTCCACAGATTTAAGTGGTTCAAACCAATGTGACTTTTGGAACCCAAAAAACTACATTGAGATCCCAAAGTGCCACTGGAGGCACAAAAGGAGGCTGTATATGCAGTACCCCTTTTACAAACGTCTGAACTTCAGGGACTGAAGCTAGTTCTTTTTGGAAGAAAATTGACAGGGCCGAAATTTGAACCTTAATGGACCCCAATTTCAGGCCCATAGACACTCCTGTTTGCAGGAAATGTAGGAATCGACCCAGTTGAATTTCCTCCGTCGGGCCTTACTGGCCTCGCACCACGCAACATATTTTCGCCAATCCGGAGCCCGAATATAGTGCTTACTCCTCTCCATCTTATCAATCTCAGTACCTTGGGTATGAGAGGCAGAGGAGGGAACACATACACTGACTGGTACACCCACGGTGTTACCAGAGCGTCTACAGCTATTGCCTGAGGGTCCCTTGACCTGGCGCAATACCTGTCGAGTTTTTCCCAACGGTTTATAATCATGTGGAAGACTTCTGGGTGAAGTCCCCACTCTCCCGGGTGGAGGTCGTGCTGAGGAAGTCTGCTTCCCAGTTGTCCACTCCCGGAATGAATACTGCTGACAGTGCTATCACATGATTTTCCGCCCAGCGAAGAATCCTTGCAGCTTCTGCCATTGCCCTCCTGCTTCTTGTGCCACCCTGTCTGTTTACGTGGGTGACTGCCGTGATGTTGTCCGACTGGATCAACACCGGCTGACCTTGAAGCAGAGGTCTTGCTAAGCTTAGAGCATTGTAAATGGCCCTTAGCTTCAGGATATTTATGTGAAGTGATGTCTCCAGGCTTGACCATAAGCCCTGGATATTCCTTCCCTGTGTGACTGCTCCCCAGCCTCGCAGGCTGGCATCCGTGGTCACCAGGACCCAGTCCTGAATGCCGAATCTGCGGCCCTCTAGAAGATGAGCACTCTGCAACCACCACAGGAGGGACACCCTTGTCCTTGGTGACAGGGTTATCCGCTGATGCATCTGAAGATGCGACCCGGACCATTTGTCCAGCAGGTCCCACTGGAAAGTTCTTGCGTGGAATCTGCCGAATGGGATTGCTTCGTAGGAAGCCACCATTTTACCCAGAACCCTTGTGCATTGATGCACTGAGACTTGGCTCGGTTTTAGGAGGTTCCTGACTAGCTCGGATAACTCCCTGTCTTTCCCCTCCGGGAGAAACACCTTTTTCTGGACTGTGTCCAGGATCATCCCTAGGAACAGAAGACAAGTCGTCGGAACCAGCTGCGATTTTGGAATATTGAGAATCCAATCGTGCTGCCGCAACACTACCTGAGATAGTGCTACACCGACCTCCAACTGTTCCCTGGATCTTACCCTTATCAGGGAATCGTCCAAGTAAGGGATAACTAAAATTCCCTTCCTTCGAAGGAATATCATCATTTCGGCCATTACCTTGGTAAAGACCCGGGGTGCCGTGGACCATCCATACGGCAGCGTCTGAACTGATAGTGACAGTTCTGTACCATAAACCTGAGGTACCCTTGGTGAGAAGGGTAAATTTTGACATGAAGGTAAGCATCCTTGATGTCCCGAGACATCATGTAGTCCCCTTCTTCCAGGTTCGCAATCACTGCTCTGAGTGACTCAATCTTGAATTTGAACCTCTGTATGTAAGTGTTCAAAGATTTTAGATTTAGAATCGGTCTCACCGAGCCGTCCGGCTTCGGTACCACAACAGTGTGGAATAATACCCCGTTCCCTGTTGCAGGAGGGGTACCTTGATTATCACCTGCTGGGAATACAGCTTGTGAATGGCTTCCAAAACTGTCTCCCTGTCAGAAGGAGACATCGGTAAAGCCGACTTTAGGAAAACGGCGAGGGGGAGACGTCTCGAATTCTAATTTGTACCCCTGAGATATCACCTGAAGGATCCAGGGGTCTACTTGCGAGTGAGCCCACTGCGCGCTGAAATTCATTGAGACGGGCCCCCCACCGTGCCTGATTCTGCTTGTAAAGCCCCAGCGTCATACTGATGGCTTGGCAGAGGCGGGAGAGGGTTTCTGTTCCTGGGAACTGGCTGATTTCTGCAGCCTTTTTCCTCTCCCTCTGTCACGGGGCAGAAATGAGGAACATTTTGCCCGCTTGTCCACGAAAAGACTGCGCCTGATAATACGGCGTCTTCTCATGTTGAGAGGCGACCTGGGGTACAAACGTGGATTTCCCAGCTGTTGCCGTGGCCACCAGGTCTGAAAGACCGACCCCAAATAACTCCTCCCCTTATTAAGGCAATACTTCCAAATGCCGTTTGGAATACGCATCACCTGACCACTGACGTGTCCATAACCCTCTACTGGTAGAAATGGACAACGCACTTAGACTTGATGCCAGTCGGCAAATATTCCGCTGTGCATCACGCATATATAGAAATGCATCTTTTAAATGCTCTATAGGCAAAAATATACTGTCCCTATCTAGGGTATCAATATTTTCAGTCAGGGAATCCGACCACACCAACCCAGCACTGCACATCCAGGCTGAGGCGATTGCTGGTCGCAGTATAACACTAGTATGTGTGTAAATACATTTTAGGATACCCTCCTGCTTTCTATCAGCAGGATCCTTAAGGGCGGCCATCTCAGGAGAGGGTAGAGCCCTTACAAGCGTGTGAGCGCTTTATCCACCCTAGGGGGTGTTTCCCAACGCACCCTAACCTCTGGCGGGAAAGGATATAATGCCAATAACATTTTAGAAATTATCAGTTGTTATCGGGGGAAAACCACGCATCATCACACACCTCATTTAATTTCTCAGATTCAGGAAAACTACAGGTAGTTTTTCCTCACCGAACATAATACCCCTTTTTGGTGGTACTCGTATTATCAGAAATGTGTAAAACATTTTTCATTGCCTCAATCATGTAACGTGTGGCCCTACTGGAAGTCACATTTGTCTCTTCACCGTCGACACTGGAGTCAGTATCCGTGTCGGCGTCTATATCTGCCATCTGAGGTAACGGGCGCTTTAGAGCCCCTGACGGCCTATGAGACGTCTGGACAGGCACAAGCTGAGTAGCCGGCTGTCTCATGTCAACCACTGTCTTTTATACAGAGCTGACACTGTCACGTAATTCCTTCCAACAGTTCATCCACTCAGGTGTCGACCCCCTAGGGGGTGACATCACTATTACAGGCAATCTGCTCCGTCTCCACATCATTTTTCTCCTCATACATGTCGACACAAACGTACCGACATACAGCACACACACAGGGAATGCTCTGATAGAGGACAGGACCCCACTAGCCCTTTGGGGAGACAGAGGGAGAGTTTGCCAGCACACACCAAAGCGCTATATATATACAGGGATAACCTTATATAAGTGTTTTTCCCCTTATAGCTGCTGTATTGTTAATACTGCGCCTAATTAGTGCCCCCCTCTCTTTTTTAACCCTTTCTGTAGTGTAGTGACTGCAGGGGAGAGCCAGGGGAGCTTCCCTCCAACTGAGCTGTGAGGGAAAATGGCGCCAGTGTGCTGATGAGATAGGCTCCGCCCCTTTTTCGCGGACTTTTCTCCTGCTTTTTTATGGATTCTGGCAGGGGTTAAAATTCATCCATATAGCCCTGGGGGCTATATGTGATGTATTTTCGCCAGCCAAGGTGTTTTTATTGCTGCTCAGGGCGCCCCCCCCTAGCGCCCTGCACCCTCAGTGACCGAAGTGTGAAGTGTGCTGAGGAGCAATGGCGCACAGCTGCAGTGCTGTGCGCTACCTTGGTGAAGACAGGATGTCTTCTGCCGCCGATTTTCCGGACCTCTTCTGTCTTCTGGCTCTGTAAGGGGGCCGGCGGCGCGGCTCTGGAACCCATCCATGGCTGGGCCTGTGATCGTCCCTCTGGAGCTAATGTCCAGTAGCCTAAGAAGCCCAATCCACTCTGCACGCAGGTGAGTTCGCTTCTTCTCCCCTTAGTCCCTCGATGCAGTGAGCCTGTTGCCAGCAGGTCTCACTGAAAATAAAAAACCTAAACTAAAACTTTCACTAAGAAGCTCAGGAGAGCCCCTAGTGTGCACCCTTCTCGTTCGGGCACAGAGATCTAACTGAGGCTTGGAGGAGGGTCATAGGGGGAGGAGCCAGTGCACACCAGATAGTCCTAAAGCTTTCTTTAGATGTGCCCAGTCTCCTGCGGAGCCGCTATTCCCCATGGTCCTTACGGAGTCCCCAGCATCCACTTAGGACGTTAGAGAAATAAACATTGGCGAAACAGAGAAAAACTGGAAAACTAACGTTTTTTTCCGCAACCGTTTTACCACAGCCAATAGGATACTGCCCTATATGTGACAAGTTTGGGTGGGTAGGAAGAAAATAAGAATTTACTCACCGGTAATTCTATTTCTCGTAGTCCGTAGTGGATGCTGGGAACTCCGTAAGGACCATGGGGAATAGCGGGCTCCGAAGGAGGCTGGGCACTCTAGAAAGATCTTAGACTACCTGGTGTGCACTGGCTCCTCCCACTATGACCCTCCTCCAAGCCTCAGTTAGGTACTGTGCCCGGACGAGCGTACACAATAAGGAAGGATTTTGAATCCCGGGTAAGACTCATACCAGCCACACCAATCACACCGTACAACTCGTGATATGAAACACAGTTAACAGTATGAAACAATTGAGCCTCTCAACAGATGGCTCAACAATAACCCGATTTAGTTAACAATAACTATGTACAAGTATTGCAGATAAACCGCACTTGGGATGGGCGCCCAGCATCCACTACGGACTACGAGAAATAGAATTACCGGTGAGTAAATTCTTATTTTCTCTGACGTCCTAGTGGATGCTGGGAACTCCGTAAGGACCATGGGGATTATACCAAAGCTCCCAAACGGGCGGGAGAGTGCGGATGACTCTGCAGCACCGAATGAGAGAACTCCAGATCCTCCTCAGCCAGGGTATCAAATTTATAGAATTTTGCAAACGTGTTTGCCCCTGACCAAGTAGCAGCTCGGCAAAGTTGTAAAGCCGAGACCCCTCGGGCAGCCGCCCAAGATGAGCCCACCTTCCTTGTGGAATGGGCATTGACAGATTTTGGCTGTGGCAGGCCTGCCACAGTATGTGCAAGCTGAATTGTACCACAAATCCAACGAGCAATAGTCTGCTTAGAAGTAGGAGCACCCAGCTTGTTGGGTGCATACAGGATAAACAGCGAGTCAGATTTTCTGACTCCAGCCGTCCTGGAAACATATTTTCAGGGCCCTGACAACGTCTAGCAACTTGGAGTCCTCCAAATCCTTAGTAGCCGCAGGCACCACAATAGGCTGGTTCAGGTGAAACGCTGACACCACCTTAGGGAGAAACTGGGGACGAGTCCTCAATTCTGCCCTATCCATATGGAAAATCAGATAAGGGCTTTTCCATGATAAAGCCGCCAACTCTGACACTCGCCTGGCTGAAGCCAAGGCCAATAACATGACCACTTTCCACGTGAGATATTTCAGATCCACGGTTTTTAGTGGCTCAAACCAATGTGATTTTAAGAAACTCAACATCACGTTGAGATCCCAAGGTGCCACAGGAGGCACAAATGGGGGCTGAATATGCAGCACTCCTTTCACAAATGTCTGAACTTCAGGTACTGAAGCTAGTTCTTTTTGAAAGAAAATTGACAGAGCCAAGATCTGTACCTTAATGGAGCCCAGTTTTAGGCCCATATTCACTCCTGCTTGCAGGAAATGCAGAAATCGACCTAGTTGAAATTCCTCCGTTGGGGCCTTTTCGGCCTCACACCATGCAACATACCTCCGCCATATGCGGTGATAATGAGTTGCTGTGACCTATTTCCTGGCTTTAATAAGCGTAGGAATGACTTCCTCCGGAATGCCCTTTTCCTTCAGGATCCGGCGTTCAACCGCCATGCCGTCAAGCGCAGCCGCGGTAAGTCTTGGAACAGACAGGGGCCCTGCTGCAGCAGGTCCTGTCTGAGCGGCAGAGACCACGGGTCCTCTGAGATCATCTCTTGAAGTTCCGGGTACCACGCTCTTCTCGGCCAATCCGGAACCACGAGAATTGTGTTTACTCCTCGCTTTCTTATTATTCTCAATACCTTTGGTATGAGAGGTAGAGGAGGGAACACATAAACTGACCGGTACACCCACGGTGTCACTAGAGCGTCCACAGCTATCGCCTGAGGGTCTCTTGACCTGGCGCAATACTTCTCTAGTTTTTTGTTTAGGCGGGACGCCATCATGTCCACCTGTGGACGACCCCATTGATTTACAATCATTTGGAAGACTTCTGGATGAAGTCCCCACTCTCACGGGTGGAGGTCGTGCCTGCTGAGAAAGTCTGCTTCCCAGTTGTCCACTCCCGGGATGAACACTGCTGACAGTGCTAGTACATGATTCTCCGCCCATCGGAGAATTTTTGTGGCTTCTGCCATCGCCGTCCTGCTTCTTGTGCCGCCCTGTCGATTCACATGGGCGACTGCCGTGATGTTGTCTGACTGGATCAGTACCGGCTGGTGTAGGAGCAGGGATTTTGCTTGACTTAGGGCATTGTAAATGGCCCTTAGTTCCAGAATATTTATGTGAAGGGCAGTCTCCTGACTTGACCATAGTCCTTGGAAATTTCTTCCCTTTGTGACTGCCCCCCAGCCTCGTAGGCTGGCATCCGTGGTCACCAGGACCCAGTCCTGTATGCCGAATCTGCGGCCCTCCAGAAGATGAGCACTGTGCAGCCACCACAGAAGAGACACCCTGGTTCGTGGAGACAGGGTTATTAAACGATGCATCTGAAGATGCGATCCGGACCACTTGTCCAACAGGTCCCACTGAAAAATTCTGGCATGGAACCTGCCGAATGGAATTGCTTCGTAAGAAGCTACCATCTTTCCCAGGACCCACGTGCAGTGATGCACCGATACCTGTTTTGGTTTTAGGAGGTCTCTGACTAGAGAAGACAACTCCCTGGCTTTCTCCTCCGGGAGAAACACTTTTTTCTGGGCCGTGTCCAGAATCATTCCCAGGAACATTAGACGTGTCGTGGGGACCAGCTGTGACTTTGGGATATTCAGAATCCAACCGTGCAGGCTCAGCACTTCCTGAGATAGTGCTACTCCCACTAACAACTGTTCCTTGGATCGTGCCTTTATTAGGAGATCGTCCAAGTATGGGATAATTAAAACTCCCTTTTTTCGAAGGAGTATCATCATTTCCGCCATAACCTTGGTAAATACCCTCGGTGCCGTGGAGAGTCCAAACGGCAGCGTCTGGAATTGGTAATGGCAATCCTGTACCACAAATCTGAGGTACTCCTGGTGAGAATTGTAAATGGGGACATGCAGGTAAGCATCCTTGATGTCCAGGGATACCATGTAATCCCCCTCGTCCAGGCTTACAATAACCGCCCTGAGCGATTCCATCTTGAACTTGAATTTTTTATGTATGTGTTCAAGGATTTCAAATTTAAAATGGGTCTCACCGAACCGTCCGGTTTCGGCACCACAAATAGTGTGGAATAGTAACCCCGGCCTTGCTGAAGTAGGGGTACCTTGATTATCACCTGCTGGGAATAAAGCTTGTGAATCGCTGCTAGCACCGCCTCCCTGTCTGAGGGAGCAATCGGCAAGGCAGATTTTAGGAAACGGCGGGGTGGAGTCGCCTCGAATTCCAGCCTGTATCCCTGAGATACTATTTGAAGGATCCAGGGATCCACCTGTGAGCGAGCCCACTGATCGCTGAAATTCCTGCGGCGGGCCCCCACCGTACCTGGCTCCGCCTGTGAAGCCCCACCGTCATGCGGCGGACTTGGAAGAGGAAGCGGGGGAGGACTTTTGTTCCTGGGAACCTGCTGTTTGCTGCAGCCTTTTTCCCCTGCCTCTGCCTCTTGACAGAAAAGACCCTCCTTTTCCCCGCTTGTTTTTCTGGGACCGAAAGGACTGAACCTGATAAAATGGCGCCTTCTTAGGCTGTGAGGGGACATGGGGTAAAAATGCTGACTTCCCAGACGTTGCTGTGGAAACTAGGTCGGAGAGACCATCCCCAAATAATTCCTCCCCCTTATAAGGCAAAACTTCCATGTGCCTTTTGGAATCTGCATCTCCAGTCCACTGGCGAGTCCATAAGCATCTCCTAGCAGAGATGGATAATGCACTTACTTTAGATGCCAGCCGGCAGATTTCCCTCTGTGCATCTCTCATGTATAAGACTGAGTCTTTGATATGGTCAATTGTTAGCAGGATCGTGTCTCTGTCTAACGTGTCAATATCTTCTGACAGTTTATCTGACCACGCAGCGGCAGCACTGCACATCCATGCTGACGCAATAGCTGGTCTGAGTATAATGCCTGAGTGTGTATATACAGACTTCAGGATCGCCTCCTGCTTTCTATCAACAGGTTCCTTAAGGGCGGCCGTATCCTGGGACGGTAGTGCCACCTTTTTAGACAAACGTGTGAGCGCTTTATCCACCTTCGGGGGTGTTTCCCAACGTAACCTATCCTATGGCGGGAAAGGGAACGCCATTAGTAGCTTCTTAGGAATTACCAATTTCTTATCAGGGGAAGCCCACGCTTCTTCACACACTTCATTTAATTCATCTGACGGGGGAAAAACTACAGGTAGTTTTTTCTCCCCAAACATAATACCCTTTTTTGTGGTACCTGGATGTAAATCAGAAATATTTAACACCTCTTTCATTGCCTCAATCATGCAGTGAATGGCCTTAACGGGCATTAAATTTGACTCATCGTCATCGACACTGGTGTCAGTATCCGTGTCGACATCTACTTGTGCCACCTGAGATAGTGGGCGTTTCAGAGCCCCTGATGACTTTTGAGACACCCGGACAGGCACGAGCTGAAGACTCGGCTGTCCCACAGTCGGCATGTCGTCAAATTTTTTATGTAAGGAGTCTATACGTGCACTCATTTCCTGCCATAATACCATCCACTCAGGTGTCTGACCCCCAGGGGGTGACATCCCTGCTAAAGGCATCTGCTCCCCCTCCACATCATTATCCTCCTCAAACATGTCGACACAGCCGTACCGACACACTCCACACACACAGGGAATGCTCCAACAGAGGACAGGACCCACAAAAGCCCTTTGGGGGGACAGAGTAAGAGTATGCCAGCACACACCAGAGCGCTATATATATATATATATATATATATATACACAGGGACTAACTGAGTTATGTCCCTAATAGCTGCTTTTCAATATAATATACTGTATACAGTGCCAATTTTAATGCCCCCCCTCTCTTTTCCCTCTTACTGTACTGTAGAATTGCAGGGAAGAGCCAGGGAGCTTCCTTCCAGCCGAGCTGTGAGGGAAAAATGGCGCCAGTGTGCTGAGGAGATAGGCTCCGCCCCTTTTTCGCTGCGTATTCTCCCGCTTTTTATGGGATTCTGGCAGGGGTATTTACCTCATATATAGCCCCAGGGGCTATATATTGAGGTATTTTAGCCAGCCAAGGTGTTTTTATTGCTGCCTCAGGGCGCCCCCCACCAGCGCCCTGCACCCTCAGTGACCGGAGTGTGAAGTGTGTATGAGGAGCAATGGCGCACAGCTGCAGTGCTGTGCGCTACCTTGGTGAAGACAGGATGTCTTCATGCCGCCGATTTTCCGGACCATCTTCTTGCTTCTGGCTTTGTAAGGGGGGCGGCGGCGCGGCTCCGGGACCGAACATCAAGGCTGGGCCTGCGGTCGATCCCTCTGGAGCTAATGGTGTCCAGTAGCCTAAGAAGCCCAATCCGGCTGCAAGCAGGCGAGTTCGCTTCTTCTCCCCTTAGTCCCTCGCTGCAGTGAGCCTGTTGCCAGCAGGTCTCACTGAAAATAACAAATTCTAAGACTATAACTTGCTAAGAGCTCAGGAGAGCCCCTAGTGTGCATCCAACCTCGGCCGGGCACGAAATCTAACTGAGGCTTGGAGGAGGGTCATAGTGGGAGGAGCCAGTGCACACCAGGTAGTCTAAGATCTTTCTAGAGTGCCCAGCCTCCTTCGGAGCCCGCTATTCCCCATGGTCCTTACGGAGTTCCCAGCATCCACTAGGACGTCAGAGAAAAGAATAGTATTTCAGATTTCAATTGAAATCGTTAAAAGAAATGAAGACTAGAAATACTATATAAAGTCTAATGAATCACGTAACTGCTGTAGTGAGCCACAGCAGGAATACTTAGTCCCTGGCCCTATCATTTCTGATGGCAGCCCTGGCTCTGACAGAACTGCCTGGAGCAGCTAAGGGCAAACCATGGCATTGAGCAGCCCTCTAAAATTCAAAAGGGCCGCACATTACTCAAGGTCAGCAGTAAATGAAATAGATAAATTTGATCAACGAAAAAAACATTTCTGCAACAATATATAGCTTTTCTGTAATAACACATAACAGGCCTTTAAAAAAAAAAAAAGTTCTATAACCTATAACAAAGAAATAAGACCACACAGCAGGTAGGGGACGGTTAGGGGTGAAGGCCGCCTGTTGCCCACCAGACCTGGTAGCTACAACCATATGTTGGATCGGGCTTAGGTAAACGAGAATGAGTGGCATCAGGGTAGGCAGATGCTGGTGTGAATACTATTATACCTATCCATGTCCCTCATCCCATTTTCAGTTTCTTTATATGCTGGAACGACTACATCTTGCCACCTGTGAGGAACATATTTGAATGTTAATTGTGGTTGGGAGCATGAATGTGCCATATATGAACTCATGTGCACAGAAAGGAGTCACCCAGCAGAAGCAAATACTGGATTTCTTAAAAACAAAAAAAATATCACTCTTTATTTTCCCAGGAAACCAAAAACAATACCCACCCCAAAAAACTGAACTCAAACAAAAGTTGTGCTAAGAAACACAGTTTAAAGAGCCATTTTTTTTTTCCTGTTTTTTCTGTTTTAATACCCTGAAAAAAATATTGATACTTCTAACAATGACATCCTGGCCCCTGGCCCACAAATCAATCTTTGTAAAACTCTGAGTAGTTTCTGCACCAGATCCGGGATGCATAGACCTAATCAGCGGACGCATCAACACTCTCTGGTTCTGCGGCAGGCTCTGTTCCAGTGTCCTTCCCTTCTTTGCTTCTTTTGGATTTTTTGTGCTTGTGCCTTCTGTGACTGTCACCTTCTTCACTATCATGGCGCCGCCTGCTGCTGCTAGGGAAAGGAAGCACATCAGTACACGGTGGTTATAACCTGCAAATGGAGCCACGATGCCATGCACAGGAAGCTGCTCACTGTCTGAGGTTTCTGCGCAGCGTTTTATCAGAAAACAATTATTTGTCAGTTTAATATGCTACTAAGATGTTGGGGGATGAAGAGTTAAACCTGCAAGATGAAAGGAACGAATGGGATTCCGCACTTATTCATCTTCTTTCAGTAACCACACAACTTCAGAGATCATGAATCTACTGCTTTATAGGTTTAATTCAGTGGTCAGTTATATTATAAGTGGACTTAATCAGTGATTGACCAAACACGTAGGGGTAAATTTACTAAAGTGGGAGATTTTTAGAACTGGTGATGTTGCCCATAGCAACCAATCGGATTATATCTATTATCTGCTAGAAGCAGCTAGATAAATGGTAAGCAGAATCTGATTGGTTGCCATGGGCAACATCACCAGTTCTAAAAATCTCCCACCTTAGTAAATTTACCCCATAGTCTTTGTTATTCTGCCCCAGTGAAGCAATTGGGTCAGATTACACATGCACTCCTCTGTGTGGCTATCTTCAGTCGGCAATGGCTACAACAATTTAATGGTAAACGCAGCTAATAATCAACACTTTATCCAACAGGAACTCTGCCACTGTTGTCAGCCTAGATCAGGAACAGGGTCCCTTAAAAAACATCTCTAAACAGTGCTAATGTAAAGGCTCTGTGGGTAAAGGATTTGTGTAGGTTTGTTTCTTCTTCATTAACTATAGTATTAACATGCAGAGACTGTCTTCAGCATTAGATAGGTCTACAGTTCTGCATAAACACTGCTAAGTAACAATTATCAGTGTATTTAAACAAGGATAGCTCTGAAAAAAAAATAAAAAAATAGGATTTTAATTACCTACCGGTAAATCCTTTTCTCGTAGTCTGTAGGGGATACTGGGAATCCATTTAGTACCATGGGGTACAGACGGGTCCACTAGGAGCCTTGGGCACAGAAATTGATAGTGTGTGCAGACTCATCCCTCTTTGCCCCTCCTACCAGACTCAGTCTAGGAAACGGTGCCCGAGGAAACAGACATACTTTGAGAGAAGGATAGATAAGGAAAGTGGTGAGATTACGAACCAGCACACAGAACAATAGGAAAGCAAATGCTAACCAAAACTTGAAACATGAACAGCACCTGCTGAACAAACCAGAAAACTTAACCAAGTAGCAGTGCAGGAAGAACGAAGCACCGGGCAGGCGCCCAGTATCCTCTACGGACTACGAGAAAAGGATTTACCGGTAGGTAATTAAAACCCTATTTTCTCTTACGGCCTTGGGGATACTAGGAATCCATTTGGTACCATGGAGAAGTACCAAAGCTCCCAAACCAAGGGGGAGAGTGCTGAGGTTCCTGCAGAACTGATTGACCAAACTGAAGGTCCACAGAGGTCAAAGTATCGAACTTGTAAAACTTTGCAAATGTGTTTGAACCTGACCAAGTAGCTGCTGGGCCTGTACAGATTTTGGACATGGCAAACTTGCCGTGGAATAAGCATGCTGGATAGTAAGTCTGATCCAGGGTGCAATTGTCTGCTTTGAAGCAGGACACCCAATCTTATTGGGATCATAAAGAACAAACAGCGAGTCCATCTTTGTGACGAGCTGTTCTTTTCACATACACCTTTAAAGCCCTCACGACATCCAAAGACTTTCAAGTAGCAGAGGTGTCGGTGACAACCAGAACCACAATAGGTTGGTTGATGTGAAACGCACACAACACCTTAGGAAGAAATTGCTGACGAGTTCAGAGTTCAGCTCTGTCCCCATGGAAAATTAAGTAGGGACTCGTGAGACAACGCCCCTAGCTCCGACACAAGTCTTGCTGAATCCAGGGCCAACAGTGTGCCGGTCTTCCACGGAAGGTACTTTACGTCAACCTCCTGTAATGGTTCAAACCAGTCCAATTGGAGGAACTGCAGCACCATATTGATATCCCAAGGTGCCGTGGGAGGCTAGATGTGCAGAATACATTTCAAACACGTCTGTACCTCAGGGAGAGAAGCCAATTGTTTCTGAAAGTAAATAGACAAGGCTGAAATTTGGACTTTAATGGAGCCTAGGCGCAGGCCCACATCCACTCCCGACTGCAGAAAAAGCAGGAGACGTCCCAGATGAAATTCCACCGCAGAATATTGTCTGCTCTCACACCAAGAGACATACTTCTTCCATATACGGTGGAATGTTTAGACATTACCCCCTTCCTGGCTTGGATGACCTTGTCAGGAATCCCTCTTCTGGCTAGAATCATACCGTTAAACGCAGCCACGGTAAGTCTTGATAGACAAATGGGCCCTGTTGCAGAAGATCCTCGCGAAGAGGTCGAGGCCACGGATTTTCGATCAGCATCTCGAGAAGATCCGCGTACCAGGCCCTTCGAGGCCAGTCTGGATCAATGAGGATTGCTTGAACCTTTTCCCTTTTTATTCTCTTTAGAATTCTTGGAATCAGAGGAAGTGAAGGAAACACGTACACCAGCTGGTAGACCCACGGAGTTGCCAGAGCGTCTACGGCCACTGCTTGTGGGTCTCTCGACCTGGAACAATACCACTTCAGCTTCTTGTTGAGTCGAGAGGCCAACATGTCGATCTGTGGATATCCCCACCGACGTGTCAACCACCGGAACACCTCCAGGTGGAGGCCCCACTCCCCCGGCTGTAGGTCATGTCTGCTGAGGAAGTCTGCTTCCCAGCTGTCTACTCCCGGAATGAAGACCGCCGACGCCTGACATTGCTGCTCTGCTTTTTGTTCTGCCCTGTCGGTTTATGTACGTTACTGCCGTTACATTGTCAGACTGGACTTGAATGGCCTGATTTCAAAGTAGAGATGAGGCCTGCAGAAGGGCGTTGTAGATTGCCCTGAGATCCAAGATGTTTATTGGAAGGACGACTTCCCGACTTGACCATCTTCCTTGAAACTGCATACCCGGGGTGACTGCTCCCCAATCACTGAAGCTTGCGTCTGGTTAGCAGAATCCAATTCTGAATCCCGAACCTCCGACCTTCGATGAGGTGAGAAGTCTGTAGCCACAACAAAAGGGAGATTCTGGCTTTTGGCAATAGACTGACCCTCTGGTGCATGTGAAGATACAATCCGGACCATTTGTCCAATAGATCCAGCTGGAAGGGCCTCACATGAAACCTTCCGTACTGAAGCGCCTCATAAGAGGCCACCATTTTCCCCAGAAGACGAATGCACAGATGCACCAAGATCCAGGTTGGCTTCACTACAGCTCGAACCATCGACTGGATTTTTATAGCCTTCTCCCAGGGAAGGAACACTCTCAGACTGTGTGTCCAGTATCATTCCCAGGAAAGGAAGCCTCTGCGTCGGTTCCAGGTGAGATTTTGCTAAGTTCAGAATCCGCCCGTGATCCAGGAGTAGTCTGGTTGAGAGGCCAATGCTGTCCAACAACCGCTCCCTGGACGGTGCCTTTATCAGAAGATCGTCCAGGTACGGAATTATGTTCACTCCCTGTTTGCGAAGTAGAAACACCATCTCCACCATCACCTTGGTGAACACTCTCAGTGCCGTGGAGAGACCAAATGGCAGGGCCTGGAACTGGTAGTGGCAGTCCAGCAGTGCAAACCGTAGATAAGACCGATGAGGCAGCCAGATCGGAATGTGAAGGTAGTCATCCTTGATATCCAGAGACAATAGGAATTCACCCTCCTCCAGACCGGAGATCACCGCTCTCAGAGACTCCATCTTGAATTTGAACACTCGTAAGTATGGGTTCAACGACAAGTTTCAAAATCGGTCTTACCGAACAGTCCGGTTTCGGTACTACAAACAAGTTGGAACAATATTCCTTGTTTTGGAGATGAGGTGGAACTAGGACAATGAGTCTGTACCAGTTTTTGAATGGCGTCCTGTAAGGTTATACTTGCTTCCTGTGAAACTGGTAAGCCTGATTGAAGAATCTGTGAGGTGGGAGCTCCTGAAAATCCAGTCTGTAGCCCTGGGAAATAAAATCTATGACCCAGGGATCCTGGCATGATGTTGCCCAGATGTGACAGAATTTTTTGTAGTCGGGCTCCCACCTGCCAGTCTTCCAGGCATCGCAGTCCACCGTCATGCTGAAGGCTGAGGAAGCAGAGCTTGAGCTCTGCTCCTGTGAACCGGCAGTTGCTGGTTTTCGTGGTTTACCTCTAGCGCCTCTGGTGGCTGTAGAACCACCTCTGGTTTTGTCCTTAAGCTTGGCAGTCCAAAAGGACTGTAGATTAGGTCCTGAGTAGGCCTTCCTGGCTGGGGGAGCTGCAGCAGGAAGATACGTGGACTTACCCGCAGTAGCTTTGGAGATCCATTTGTCTAGTTCATCTCCAAATAAGGCCTCTCCTGTGAAGGGTAGGCCTTTCATGCCTTTCCTGGATTCTGCGTCAGCAGTCCACTAGCGTAGCCATAAGCCTCTGCGTGCTGACACTGCCATAGCAGTGGTGCGTGCACTAAGCAATCCTATTTCTTTTATGGCTTCCACCATAAAATTCACAGAGTCCTGTTTATGTTGCAGGAGTAAAATAATCTCCCTCTGAGGCAAGGCACCTAACTACTCAATTATGTTACCCAACCATTTGGCGATGGCCTTCGTAATCCACCCACATGCTATAGTGGGTCTCTGGGCCACCCCAGCAGCTGTATACAAAGATTTGAGTGTATTCTCAATTCTATGATCAGGCTGCACCCCGGACAGGCAATACAATTTTCCGTGAGAGCCTAGATACTGATGCATCCACTATCGGTGGATTTTCCCATTTTTTCCTATCCTCAGGAGGAAAGGTAAAAGATGATATCAACCTTTTAGGGATTTGAAATTTCCTATCAGGATTAACCCACGGTTCTTCAAATAGGGTATTTAGTTCCTTTGACACAGGAAAAGTGCCTGAGGATTTCTTTTTTTATATTAAAATAAGATTCCTCAGTCTCCTCTGTTACCTTATCAGGGATATGTAGAACTTCTCTGATAGTTTCTATGAGAACCTTTATTCCCTGTGACAGAGTAGCATCCCCCACCTCTGAGTCCACCTCCCGCTCCTCCATGTCTGACCCCTCATCATCAGAGTCAGACTGCAGGATATGGGCCAAAGGACGTTTTTGAGGACAAATGGTAGGGGACTGAGACACTGGTTTGGGTACTAAGTCTCTGTTCATAAACTCAGTCAGTCATCGATTTTAAGTATTGCATCTCTTTCTCAATGCGGGACAATTTAGTAGAAATAATGGATATCATTCCCCTAATGGAATCCAGCCAAGCTGGCTCTGCCCCGCTAGCATGGGAGGGTGTACTGCACTGAGTACACTGCAGTGACTCCCTTGGAGAAGAGGAACACTGTGCCTTACATGAAACACACTTTGTCTGACATACTGTGACAGTAACCACACACACAGCCCTTCAAGAGAGACAGACAGTCCGGAGCCAGCACTGCTAATGCCAAGCTTAGCCGGGTTGCAGACTAAGTACCCAGATTGGGGACTCAGTACTCTAGTAAGCGCTCCCCCTCCCCCCTGCTATGACCCCCTGGTACCGCTGAGGTAATCTGGAGTCTCTCCTGAGGAGCTACGCATCCCTATCAGTAAGCATCTGTGTCCACTGCAGAGGGGAAATGGCGCTGGTGAGCTGCTGGATCCTCTCATAGTAAAGCTCATTCAATGGCGCGCGGTCTTCCCGCTTTGGCTGAGGTAATTTTAGTGCTTAAAATGGAGTCAGCCGCCTTTTAAGTCTGTAATGCTAGCCTGGGCACTGTGTACACCCTTAGGGGTATATGCAATTGCGGTCGAATTCCCGAAAATGTCGAAAAACGGGACATTTTCGCCCCCCCAAAAAATTCAACAATGCAATTGAGTACTTTTCGCCAAAAAAACTGACTTTCCAAATTCGACTTTTTGAAATTCGACATTTGTCAAATTCGACATTTCTGCAATGGAGCGGCAATTCGACAAAAGTATATTCAATTGAAGATTGTAAATTCGACAACAGTGCTTTTAGACAGTAAATTCGTCATTTTCAATCCGCCACACTTTGCTGGCGGGATCTAATAAAAAAATTTAAAAACATGTTTTTTTGTGTGTTTTTTTTATTGGTAATAGCATATCTATTTATATTAGAAGGGATTAGGTACTTGGTTTGTCTATTTTGGAGGCACAAGTATTATTTATATATTTAAAAAAAAAAAAAAAAAAAATATATATATATATATATATATATATATATATATATATATATATATATATATATATATATATATATATATATATATATATATATATATATATATATATATATATATATATATATATATATTTTTTTTTTTTTTTTAATGGAATGGTAAAAATCTGGAAAAAAAAATGCGTGGGGTCCCCCCTCCTAAGCATAACCAGCCTCGGGCTCTTCGAGACGGTCCTGGTTCTAAAAATCCAGGGAAAAACTGACAGGGGATACCCCGTATTTTTAAAACCAGAACCGGGCTCTGCGCCTGGTGCAAAAGATACGGGGGACAGAAAGCGTAGGGGTCCCCCGTATTTTTTACACCAGCATTGGGCTCCACTAGCTGGGTAGATAATGCCACAGCCGGGGGACACTTTTATACTGGTCCCTGCGGCCGTGGCATTAAATACGCAACTAGTCACCACTGGCCGGGGTACCCTGGAGGAGTGGGGACCCCTTAAATCAAGGGGTCCCCCCCTCCAGCCACCCAAGGGCCAGGGGTGAAGCCCGAGGCTGTCCCCCCCATCCAAGGGCTGCGGATGGGGGGCTGATAGCCTTTTGAAAAATGAAAGAATATTATTTTTTCCAGTGGTACTACAAGTCCCAGCAAGCCTCCCCACAAGCTGGTACTTGGAGAACCACAAGTACCAGTATGCGGGAGAAAAACGGGCCCGTTGGTACCTGTAGTTCTACTGGAAAAATATATACCCAAATAAAAACAGGACACGCACACCGTGAGAGTAAAACTTTATTTCACACATGTCGACACACACATTCTTACCTATGTTCACACACCGACCTCTGTCCACTTGTCCAAGTAGAATCCACGGTGTACCTGAAAATAAAATTATACTCACCTCAATCCAGTGTCCTGTGATTTGTAATCCACGTACTTGGCAAAACAAAAAAACGAATACCCGGACCACACGGACGGAAAGGGGTCCCATGTTTACACATGGGACCCCTTTCCCCGAATGCAGAGACCCCCCGTGACTCCTGTCACAGAAAAGGTCCCTTCAGCCAATCAGGAAGCGCCACTTCGTGGCACTCTCCTGATTGGCTGTATGCGCGTCTGAGCTGGCAGACAGCGCATCGCACAGCTCCCTCCATTAGTTTCAATGGTGGGAACTTTGCGGTCAGCGGTGGGGTTACCAGCAGTCAGCCGCTGACCGCGGGTGACCTCACCGCTGACTGCAAAGTTCCCACCATTGAAAGTAATGGAGGGGGGCTGTGCAATGCGCGTCTGAGCTCAGACGCGCAGAGCCAATAAGGGGAGTGCCACGAAGTGTCGCTTCCTGATTGGCTGAAAGGACCTTTCTGTGACAGGAGTCACGGGGGGGTCTCTGCATTCGGGGAAAGGGGTCCCATGTGTAAACATGGGACCCCTTTCCGTCCGTGTGGTCCGGGTATTCGTTTTTTTTTGTTTTGCCAAGTACGTGGATTACAAATCAAATGACACTGGATTGAGGCGAGTACAATTTTATTCACAGGTACCCCGGATCGTCGGCGACATTGGAGACGTGGCAGTCGGCGGGTCAACATAGGTAAGTATGTATGTGTCGGCATGTATGAAATAAACTTTTACTTTCACGGTGTGTGTCTCCTGTTTTTATTTGGGTATTTTTTTTCCAGTAGAACTACAGGTTCCAGCGGGCCCGTTTTTCCACCCGCATGCTGGTACTTGTAGTTCTTCTGGAAAAAAATAAGAATTTACTTACCGATAATTCTATTTCTCGGAGTCCGTAGTGGATGCTGGGGTTCCTGAAAGGACCATGGGGAATAGCGGCTCCGCAGGAGACAGGGCACAAAAAGTAAAGCTTTCCGATCAGGTGGTGTGCACTGGCTCCTCCCCCTATGACCCTCCTCCAAGCCTCAGTTAGGTACTGTGCCCGGACGAGCGTACACAATAAGGGAGGAATTTTGAATCCCGGGTAAGACTCATACCAGCCACACCAATCACACCGTACAACTTGTGATCTAAACCCAGTTAACAGTATGATAACAGAGGAGCCTCTGAAAGATGGCTCCCTACAACAATAACCCGAATTAGTTAACAATAACTATGTACAATTATTGCAGATAATCCGCACTTGGGATGGGCGCCCAGCATCCACTACGGACTCCGAGAAATAGAATTATCGGTAAGCAAATTCTTATTTTCTCTATCGTCCTAGTGGATGCTGGGGTTCCTGAAAGGACCATGGGGATTATACCAAAGCTCCCAAACGGGCGGGAGAGTGCGGATGACTCTGCAGCACCGAATGAGAGAACTCCAGGTCCTCCTTAGCCAGAGTATCAAATTTGTAAAATTTTACAAACGTGTTCTCCCCTGACCACGTAGCTGCTCGGCAAAGTTGTAATGCCGAGACCCCTCGGGCAGCCGCCCAAGATGAGCCCACCTTCCTTGTGGAGTGGGCCTTTACAGATTTAGGCTGTGGCAGGCCTGCCACAGAATGTGCAAGTTGGATTGTGCTACAGATCCAACGAGCAATCGTCTGCTTAGACGCAGGAGCACCCATCTTGTTGGGTGCATACAATATAAACGAGTCAGATTTTCTGACTCCAGCTGTCCTTGCAATATATATTTTCAATGCTCTGACAACGTCCAGTAACTTGGAGTCCTCCAAGTCACTTGTAGCCGCAGGCACTACAATAGGCTGGTTCAGATGAAATGCTGACACCACCTTAGGGAGAAAATGCGGACGAGTCCGCAGTTCCGCCCTGTCCGAATGGAAAATCAGATATGGGCTTTTGTAAGATAAAGCTGCCAGTTCTGACACTCTCCTGGCCGAAGCCAGGGCTAGTAGCATGGTCACTTTCCATGTGAGATATTTCAAATCCACATTTTTTAGTGGTTCAAACCAATGAGATTTTAGAAAGTCCAAAACCACATTGAGATCCCACGGTGCCACTGGAGGCACCACAGGAGGCTGTATATGCAGCACTCCCTTAACAAAAGTCTGGACTTCAGGGACTGAAGCCAAATCTTTCTGGAAGAAAATCGACAGGGCCGAAATTTGAACCTTAATAGATCCCAATTTGAGACCCATAGACAATCCTGATTGCAGGAAATGTAGGAATCGACCCAGATGAAATTCCTCCGTCGGAGCACTCCGATCCTCGCACCACGCAACATATTTTCGCCAAATGCGGTGATAATGTTGCACGGTTACTTCCTTCCTTGCTTTAATCAAAGTAGGAATGACTTCTTCCGGCATGCCTTTTTCCTTTAGGATCCGGCGTTCAACCGCCATGCCGTCAAACGCAGCCGCGGTAAGTCTTGAAACAGACAGGGACCCTGCTGAAGCAAGTCCCTCCTTAGAGGTAGAGGCCACGGATCTTCCGTGATCATCTCTTGAAGTTCCGGGTACCAAGTCCTTCTTGGCCAATCCGGAACCACTAGTATCGTTCTTACGCCTCTTTGCCGTATAATTCTCAATACTTTTGGTATGAGAGGCAGAGGAGGAAACACATACACCGACTGGTACACCCAAGGCGTTACCAGCGCGTCCACAGCTATTGCCTGCGGATCTCTTGACCTGGCGCAATACCTGTCCAGTTTTTTGTTGAGGCGAGACGCCATCATGTCCACCATTGGTCTTTCCCAACGGGTTACCAGCATGTGGAAGACTTCTGGATGAAGTCCCCACTCTCCCGGGTGAAGGTCGTGTCTGCTGAGGAAGTCTGCTTCCCAGTTGTCCACTCCCGGGATGAACACTGCTGACAGTGCTATCACATGATTCTCTGCCCAGCGAAGAATCCTTGCAGCTTCTGCCATTGCACTCCTGCTTCTTGTGCCGCCCTGTCTGTTCACATGGGCGACTGCCGTGATGTTGTCCGACTGGATCAACACCGGTTTTCCCTGAAGCAGAGGTTCTGCCTGGCTTAGAGCATTGTAGATTGCTCTTAGTTCCAGAATGTTTATGTGAAGAGACGTTTCCAGGCTCGTCCACACTCCCTGGAAGTTTCTTCCTTGTGTGACTGCTCCCCAGCCTCTCAGGCTGGCGTCCGTGGTCACCAGGATCCAATCCTGTATGCCGAATCTGCGGCCCTCCAATAGATGAGCACTCTGCAACCACCACAGAAGAGATACCCTTGTCCTTGGAGACAGGGTTATCCGCTGGTGCATCTGAAGATGCGACCCTGACCATTTGTCCAACAGATCCCTCTGGAAAATTCTTGCGTGGAATCTGCCGAATGGAATTGCTTCGTAAGAAGCCACCATTTTTCCCAGGACTCTTGTGCATTGATGTACAGACACCTTTCCTGGTTTTAGGAGGTTCCTGACAAGCTCGGATAACTCCTTGGCTTTTTCCTCCGGGAGAAAAACCTTTTTCTGAACCGTGTCCAGAATCATCCCTAGGAACAGCAGACGAGTTGTTGGCATTAACTGGGATTTTGGAATATTCAGAATCCACCCGTGCTGTTTTAGCACTTCTTGAGACAGTGCTAATCCCATCTCTAGCTGTTCTCTGGACCTTGCCCTTATCAGGAGATCGTCCAAGTATGGGATAATTAATACGCCTTTTCTTCGAAGAAGAATCATCATCTCGCCATTACCTTTGTAAAGACCCGAGGTGCCGTGGACAATCCGAACGGCAGCGTCTGAAACTGATAGTGACAGTTTTGTACGACGAACCTGAGGTACCCCTGGTGTGAGGGGTAAATTGGAACGTGGAGGTACGCATCCTTGATGTCCAAGGATACCATAAAGTCCCCTTCTTCCAGGTTCGCTATCACTGCTCTGAGTGACTCCATCTTGAACTTGAACTTCTTTATGTACAGGTTCAATGACTTCAGATTTAGAATAGGTCTTACCGAGCCATCCGGCTTCGGTACCACAAATAGAGTGGAATAATACCCCTTTCCTTGTTGTAGAAGAGGTACCTTGACTATCACCTGCTGAGAGTACAGCTTGTGAATGGCTTCCAAGACCGTCTCCCTTTCGGAGGGGGACGTTGGTAAAGCAGACTTCAGGAAACGGCGAGGTGGATCTGTCTCTAGTTCCAACCTGTATCCCTGAGATATTATCTGCAGGATCCAGGGATCTACCTGCGAGTGAGCCCACTGCGCGCTGAAATTCTTGAGACGACCGCCCACCGCCCCCGAGTCCGCTTGAGAAGCCCCAGCGTCATGCTGAGGCTTTTGTAGAAGCGGGGGAGGGCTTCTGTTCCTGGGAAGGAGCTGCCTGTTGCTGTCTCTTCCCCCTTCCTCTGCCTCGTGGCAGATATGAATATCCCTTTGCTCTCTTGTTTTTAAAGGAACGAAAGGGCTGCGGTTGAAAAGTCGGTGTCTTTTTCTGTTGGGGAGTAACTTGAGGTAAAAAGGTGGATTTCCCGGCTGTAGCCGTGGCCACCAAATCTGATAGACCGACTCCAAATAACTCCTCCCCTTTATACGGCAAAACTTCCATATGCCGTTTTGAGTCCGCATCGCCTGACCACTGTCGCGTCCATAAACTTCTTCTGGCCGAAATGGACATAGCACTTACCCGTGATGCCAGTGTGCAGATATCCCTCTGTGCATCACGCATATAAAGAAAAGCATCCTTTATTTGCTCTAAAGACAGTAAAACATTGTCCCTATCCAGGGTATCAATATTTTCAATCAGGGACTCTGACCAAGCTACTCCAGCACTGCACATCCAGGCTGTCGCTATAGCTGGTCGTAGTATAACACCTGTATGTGTGTATATACTTTTTTGGATATTTTCCATCCTCCTATCTACTTTATCTTTAAGTGCGGCCGTCTCAGGAGAGGGTAACGCCACTTGTTTAGATAAGCGTGTGAGCGCCTTGTCCACCCTAGGAGGTGTTTCCCAGCGCGCCCTAACCTCTGGCGGGAAAGGGTATAAAGCCAATAACTTCTTTGAAATTAGCATCTTTTTATCGGGGGCAACCCACGCTTCATCACACACCTCATTTAGTTCTTCTGATTCAGGAAAAACTATAGGTAGTTTTTTCACACCCCACATAATACCCTGTTTAGTGGTACCTGTAGTATCAGCTAAATGTAACGCCTCCTTCATTGCCAAAATCATATAACGTGTGGCCCTACTGGAAAATACGGTTGATTCGTCACCGTCGCCACTGGAATCAGTGCCTGTGTCTGGGTCTGTGTCGACCGACTGAGGCAAAGGGCGTTTTACAGCCCCTGACGGTGTTTGAGGCGCCTGGACAGGCACTAATTGATTGTCCGGCCGTCTCATGTCGTCAAACGACTGCTTTAGCGTGTTGACACTATCCCGTAATTCCATAAATAAAGGCATCCATTCTGGTGTCGACCCCCTAGGAGGTGACATCCCCATATTTGGCAATTGCTCCGCCTCCACACCAATATCGTCCTCATACATGTCGACACACACGTACCGACACACAGCAGACACACAGGGAATGCTCTTAACGAAGACAGGACCCGACTAGCCCTTTGGGGAGACAGAGGGAGAGTCTGCCAGCACACACCAAAGCGCTATATATGACAGGGATAGCCTTATAATAAGTGCTCCCTGTATAGCTGCTTTTATAATATAATTTTTGCCACTATTTTGCCCCCCCTCTCTTGTTTTACCCTGTTTCTGTAGTGCAGTGCAGGGGAGAGACCTGGGAGCCGTCCTGACCAGCGGAGCTGTGTAAGGAAAATGGCGCTGTGTGCTGAGGAGATAGGCCCCGCCCCTTTTACGGCGGGCTCGTCTCCCGCTCTTTAGTGGATTCTGGCAGGGGTTAAATATCTCCATATAGCCCCCGGAGGCTATATGTGAGGTATTTTTTAGCCAAATAGGTTTTCATTTGCCTCCCAGGGCGCTCCCCTCCCAGCGCCCTGCACCCTCAGTGACTGCCGTGTGAAGTGTGCTGAGAGGAAAATGGCGCACAGCTGCAGTGCTGTGCGCTACCTTTAGAAGACTGAGGAGTCTTCTGCCGCCGATTCTGGACCTCTTCTTGTTTCAGCATCTGCAAGGGGGCCGGCGGCGAGGCTCCGGTGACCATCCAGGCTGTACCTGTGATCGTCCCTCTGGAGCTGATGTCCAGTAGCCAAGAAGCCAATCCATCCTGCACGCAGGTGAGTTCACTTCTTCTCCCCTAAGTCCCTCGTTGCAGTGATCCTGTTGCCAGCAGGACTCATTGTAAAATAAAAAACCTAAGCTAAACTTTTCTAAGCAGCTCTTTAGGAGAGCCACCTAGATTGCACCCTTCTCGGCCGGGCACAAAAATCTAACTGAGGCTTGGAGGAGGGTCATAGGGGGAGGAGCCAGTGCACACCACCTGATCGGAAAGCTTTACTTTTTGTGCCCTGTCTCCTGCGGAGCCGCTATTCCCCATGGTCCTTTCAGGAACCCCAGCATCCACTAGGACGATAGAGAAAACAATATTCTTTCATTTTACTCAAGGCTATCAGCCCCCCATCCGCAGCCCTTGGATGGGGGGGGGGGGGGGGGGGGGGGGAAGAGATGGACAGCCTCGGGCTTCACCCCTGGCCCTTGAGAGGCTGGGGACCCCTTGATTGAAGGGGTCCCCACTCCTCCAGGGTACCCCGGCCAGGGGTGACTAGTTGGGTATTTAATGCCACGGCCGCAGGGCGCTGTATAAAAGTGACCTCCGGCTGTGGCATTATCTGGAGCCCGGTGCTGGTGTAAAAAATACGGGGGACCCCTACGCTTTTTGTCCCCCGTATTTTATGCACCAGCACCAGGCGCAGAGCCCGGTGCTGGTTTTAAAAATACGGGGGATCCCCTGTCAGTTTTCCCCCCGAATTTTTAGAACCAGGACCGGCTCGAAGAGCCCGAGGCTGGTTATGCTTAGGAGGGGGGACCCCACGCAATTTTTTTTCGTTTTTTTTAACCGTTTTTACTTGTTTTTTTAAACATTTTTAAAAATCTAATCAAAATCCGTCAAATCGGCCGTTTTTCGACAGCAGGACTGTCGAATCTGTTTTTTATTCAATATGTTGAATTCCGGCACCCACCTGCCGGAATTCGACGGTCGAATTGTGTCGAATTAAAAAACGGGCGAAAAATTGCCCCGATTCGCCGCCAATTGCATATACCCCTTAGTGTACTTAGACTCCGTTTGCTCCCTCAGAAGCGGTGCGTCCGCACTGTGTACAGAGTCTGGAGACCCAGCCGCCCCACGTAGAAGCCGTACGTGTCCGTACCCTCATGCTGCCATAATGGCCGGTGACCTGCTAACCGTGACGCCGGCATAGTACTCACCACTCTATCTTCTGGCTCTGTTAGGGGTGGCGGCATGCTGCGGGAATGTACGCTTGCTGTGGTGGGGCTTGCAAATAGTTCCCTCAGGAGCTAGTGTCCTTTCAGCGGGGAACGGGACCATTAACCCTTCAAGAGGTTGGGCCGTTCTCCCCCCTAAGTCCCATGAAGCAAGCAGGCTGGTGCCATCCAGACCTGCCTGAAAATAACAAACATACAAAATAAATGCAGAAAAGTCTTCAGGAGCTTCCAGCAACGTGACCGGCTCCTCCGAGTAACATTTTCTAAACTGAGTCTGGTAGGAGGGGCATAGAGGGAGGAGCCAGCGCTCACTATCACATTCTTAAAGTGCCCAAGGCTCCTAGTGAACCAGTCTATACCCCATGGTACTAAATGGATTCCCAGTATCCCCAAGGACGTAAGAGAAAAAAAAAGTTTTCAATTAAGATCAGCATATTAATTGGGCAATTAAAAATAAGACCTCAGGAGAAAATTCCTAGGTAAGGAAGAAATGATGTGTAATGCTTCAGATGTATATTTATTAACGTTAGTTACGGTAACAAATTTCTCCGAAAACAAAACTGAAGCATCAGAAAATGACTGGAAACATAATGGAACTATTCTTACTCCGTCACTCAGGGAAACACTGGGAACAGCAAATAAACTTGTTGTTGAAGACTACAAAACCAAGACGAGAAGAAAAGCGCTGATGGAGCGTCTAATGATCACGTGTAAAAGCAGAATAATAAGGGGAAGAGGAAATGCGATTTTGCTTTTATTTGTTTTAAAGTACATTAAGATAATGGATATAGCATCCATGCGATAGCCTACATAGGTAAATCAAAGGGATGATGAAATATGGTTATCCTATCGCAGGCGAGCGTACCAAGGTGTGGGTTTGTATTACTCTCCCACCAGGGGAGCAGACATTTCTATGACACATCCACACAATATAATATCAGTATCCCATCTCTACAATATCAGTCTTCCTATATATTGCATAGACATTACCTTCTTGATGATTTATGCCTTGAGGACTCTTCCTTTTCTCGATGCCTCCGCTCCCTGTGCCGTTCCTCCTTTTCCCGGCTAATTCTCTCTCTGTGCCGTACATAGTCCCTTTCGGGTCTTTCCGTGTACTCTTTGTACCTGTATCTTTCTTCTTCGCTGTAGAGGAAGCACACGCACAGAATAAGACTACATGGTGCAGGAGTAAGCATGACATCAGACAAGGGATGTTCCACCAGTTACTGCTCTATAGACCTGGCCGCACAAAGCAACAGAGCTCAGCAGCAGTCTGCACAGAGGATGGAAAATCAGCGTATGATACCACTAAGATAATAATTTTGGGCAACTCTTTACCCCCACCTACACATACACACGTAGCCTGTAGCGGTAGTCGTTATCAGACCATTTGCAGCAGTTTTGGTGTACATGCCAAAGCATCTGGTAGTAACGTCATTATACTGTGCTCCTAATGCTAGGCATTATTTGTCTACAAAAATACATAGGGTGCATCTATCATATTTCAACCACCATACGATATAACCTGATAGGAGAATTATCCTGTTATGGTAATTTTCTACTCATACACTGCAAGCAATTCACCAGACTTTGGCCGCTACATCACTGTGCATGGCCAGCATCCACCAAATAGCCAGACTGTCTTTATAAAGGCAAAAAAAATAAAAAATGAGAGTGGAGAGTCATAAGGACCTCTTCATTTTATTAAGTGTCACTAGCAGGCCTAACCAGAAGTGGTTACTCCCTCTGACCTCCATATACTAGTGAACAGCTAGCATGTAAATCGCTATACTGCAGAGAAGGCAGGAGGACATGTTTGTTCCTCAGACTCCGCTACTTGAGAAGCTCCATCCCTTACCGCTAAAGATACTAATCTTAAATGATTCCAAATGAGTTCAGGAAGTGGGAAACAGCTGCCACCTTACAGCAGCACAGCGACCCGCTCCAGTGTATTCATCTCTACCTCACTGGGTCTAAAAATGGAATTATTTGCTAAACATTTCCATTTTTAGTCTTTGCTAATCTAATTCTTTTTATTTTCTTTGTAAGCTCATAGCAGTTTACCGCTAACCTTTGTACTATTTCAGGTTAAATGACTGGATTCCAATTACAATTTACAAAAAAAACACAAAAACAGGGAAAATGGGGCGGTTTCCTGTAGTGCATATGGGATGAGCGCTTACCTTCAGGCGACTCCTCTTGTAAAATCAGTGTGCTGTCGCAGCCTGCCCCATGTCCTCCTAACTGGCTCTTCACAGATGCATTACAGGGAGGAGGCAGGGATATCCCAGCAGGCTCAGCATGGCCACGCCTCCCTTCCAGTAATGCATCAGTGAAGAGCCGGCTAGGACAACATGGGGCACAGCAGGCTGCGGCAGCACACTGATTTTACAGTTATCGCCCGTGGGGATCTGGGCCTGTGTCTTGTTTTTTTGTTTTGTTTGTTTTTTAGGGGGGGGGGGGGGGGGGGGGGGGAAGACGCTCACGCATGCGGCCCCTTGCCCCCCCTCCAGTTCAGATGCCTCTGATGCAGCCATAAGGTCCGCATCCACAATGCCACATTGAATTAGACAGTGAAAATGACAAAAGGCAACTCGTTAACATGTGCACAATGCAGACCTCTGAAATCCAGACAGTCTCAGAATGGCGACAGAGTTAGGTTACATAGATGCAGACACCTACTAAATATACAATGATTTCAGGTGCATTATTTAGCCAGGAAACACGCAATCTCTATATAGCCAGATCTTTCTTAGAAGATGACTGTATAGTCTTATGGAGCTCTGAGGTGCACCACAAGGTGCATTGTGAACAATTACAGGTTGAGTATCCCATATCCAAATATTCCGAAATACAGACTTTTTTGTGCGAGAGTGAGATAGTGAAACCTTTGTTTTTTGATGGCTCAATGTACACAAACTTTGTTTAATAGACACAGTTATTAAAAATATTGTATTAAATGAGCTTCAGGCTGTGTGTATAAGGCAGTGATTTTCAACCTTTTTTTAGTCACGGCACACTGAATAATATTTTAAAATTCCCAGGGCACACCATCAGTTCCCCACAGAAAAAATAAAATAAAAACACACATTGGCCCTCACAGTAAAGAAAAATCCACACATACATTGGCCTACACAGTTGCTCCCCACATAAATCATGTTGCTCACACATAAATCAATCACATTTCTCCCCACATAAATCGTATTGCTCCCCACATTAATTATTCACATTGTTCCCCCCATAAATCCATATAAATCCTTATTCTCCCCACATAAATCTTATTGTTCCCCACAGGAGAAATAAAATAACAAATATTAGCCCCTACCGGTCAGCTGTCCTCCTCCCTGTCCCTCGGTTGCGGGCGTTCATAGGGGAGTGCTGCAAATACTGAGCAGGGGGCGGTTGGGCAGGTGTGGATGTGGGTTGGCAAGGAAAGCTGTGTATGCAGGTGGGAACTGGAAGATGTGTAAGCAGGCAAGTGGGCTGGCTGGGTGGTAGACGCGGCAGCAGTGACCTATGATATCACACCGCCGCGTCTTCAAGTCATAGGTCACGGCCGGAGCATGACTGATCCTCTAAAAAGAGCCCGGGCCAACAGTTCACTCTGAAGGTGCAGGACACTGCTCTGGCTCCGCGGCACACCTTGCAACTGGTCGCGGCACACTAGTGTGCCACGGCACACTGGTTGAAAAAGCCTGGTATAAGGTGTATATGAAACATAAATGAATTGTGTGAATGTACACACACTTTGTTCAATGCACAAAATTACAAAAAATATTGGCTAAAATGACCTTCAGGCTGTGTGTATAAGGTGTATATGTAACATAAATGAATTGTGTGAATGTAGATACACTTTGTTCAATGCACAAAGTTATAAAAAATAATGGCTAAAATGACCTTCAGGCTGTGTGTATAAGGTGTATATGTAACATAAATGCATTCTGTGCTTAGACTTAGGTCCCATCACCATGATATCTCATTATGGTATGCAATTATTCCAAAATACGGAAAAATCCGATATCCAAAATACCTCTGGTCCCAAGCATTTTGGATAAGGGATACTCAACCTGTATTAATTTTCAGCTGTAAGAACTTAATATCTGTGTGCGCTTTCAGATCTCCTGAATAGATACAATGCATCTGTAAGAGGACCAGGACAGTCAATTAATTTGACTGTATTATATCAGGCATGCAACTATTGCGCCCATCCTGAGCGCTCATTTCCCAGGTACATACTGTCAGGGCATCGCATGATTCCAATCATGGTAAGCAGTCACACCATGCAGGGTAGATTCAGCTTCCAGGCGTGAAGACGGCGATGGAGACATAAATGCCTGCCCTATATAGACTCCTGCAGTTTGCACAAATTTGGATCTTGATATAAATCTCTCTGTCCTATGCAATGCTAACTAGCTACACTACATCAGAGCAAGATACCACATATCAGCTATGTGAGCATACATCAGATGTATAAGCAACGCTACACTGTGTCCAATAACTATTATATAGGCATAGGCATGACACCGGGCAGCTCGGTCATCATTCTAATACACCCTGTGCGGGTATGCGCATTCTGCTTAACAGTATGATGAATACCAATACAGTGACACATGTGCCGAGTCAGCAGGGCACACATCAATCACGAGAAGAGAAAGTAAGGATTCACGTGTAAGTAGTAGTCACACAAAACTATAACATGGTTCCACTAGCTGCAAGAACACGAAGAGAAAAACTGTTGTGCGGTGCAAAACACAACTGGAAACAGCAGTGCCCAATGCCATCTTTCTTTAACTAACAGCATCTGTTTCCTAGGTCAGGCTGGAAAATAACATGCTACATGGATCATTATCTTTATTTTAAGTGTTGGCTAAAAAGTTTCCAAAATAAAAAAAAGTTATTGATGTGGAAAATCCTTGTATGCAACTCTAGAGCGGAGCAGAAAGCGGAGCCGTGAGTAAGGCCCACAACTGTGTGGCTGTCTATAATCATGGCAAGGGCTGCTACAGTCAGGTGGAGCCATACAGCAGTGGTGAGCAGAGTGAACAGTTTGAAACGGAGAATAATAAAATATCTACCTACCTATCTATATCTATCTGTATCTATCTATCTATCTATCTATCTATATCTATCTGTATATATATATATATATATATCTATCTATCTATCTGTATCTATCTATCTCATTATATATCTATATCTATCTATATAGAGAAAAAGATTCAGAGGGGGCACTCTCCAGACTTTTTTCATAAACAACTGTTCATTTATTAGTAATATTCTTTACATGATCAGCATTTCCTATATATATATATATATATATATATATATATATATATATATATATATATATATATATATATATATATATATATATATATATATATATATAATGTAGGCCTCCCCTTAGATGCCTGTGTTTTCATTGGCTTTGTCTGGAAACTATCGAGTCAGCTCATGTTAACTCATTCACAACTGAAGGCAGAGTCACAAATAAGCAGAAGGAAAGGGTTAAGCACCAGAGTTTCTTTACATTTTGGATATGAATCAAGGTGTCTGTTCAACATATGTGGATATGGTTCCCGACTCCAAAACACTCACCCTGTAATTTGTAACACAAGACGCACGCCATTTACAGAACCAGAACACTAACTAGAGCACAAAAACAAAGGCGTACAAGTTACCAGCATCTAAGCTGCATCTTCATGTGCTGCATTTATCCAAGACCACAAATCACAGAAAAACACCCTCACACAAACACTGTAAACATCCAGCTACTATCAAAGGCAATGCAGACTCCTAGCGCTTTTACTAGTTTATATGCAAGCAGTTCTAGAGGTTCAGAGCGAGTCAGGTTAATGACTACCATATGAACACCTCTGTACAGCTACAAATGGGGGAGGGAGGTGGAGGATCAATTTCTGCAATCACTCGAGACACATCATAAAGGAGTGAGGGATTTAGGGAATGGTCTGTGGTGATTTTGTGCCTCTATGGTCTCCTCTTCTGCAAGACATAGAACAAGGCACATTAAGGGGGGTATTGAATTAGTGCCGTCGGCCGTTTTATTGCCTAGGCAAATCAACCCCCACACATTTTTCGCCTTTTTTTTTTTTTTTTTTTTAGGGTGAATGGGGATTCACCCTATTCAACAGCATGGCAGTTTTTTCATCTAGGCAAAACATTCATCAGGAGCAAAAAACATGTGGATCGGTGAATCCACGTGTTTTCGCACCATCGAAACTGCGTGCCTTTTGCCTTGCCAATGACTTTTCACTATAAACAAGAAGGGAAAAGGTATTGGCAAAAATGCCGTAAAAGTGGGCAAAACTGAATACACGGGGAGGGGGGGGGGGGGGGGGGGGGGTGTACATTTGATAGCTCAGAAATTGGTGGGAAGTGAGCCTCACTTTTAAGAATTGGGGTCCTACCGGTCCTTTTCTGGGTACCATCGGTCCTTTTCTGGGTCCCATCGGAATTAAGGTTTTTATTAATCTTAATCTTGTTGCAAGGTGGGGGGATGGGGGTGACAGTGCTGCTGGGCTGTGTAGCATGCAGAACACCCTGCACCAGAGCTGTAACTAGACATCTTGGTGCCCCTTTGCCAGAAAGTGAATTGGTTCTCCATCTCCTAGAACCTTAAGCATACGCAGTGCGTGCCGAAGGTGTGCGCGAAATATAGGGGCGTGGCTTAATGGAGAATGGGCGTGGCCACGTAATAGTACACATTATACCACACAGTAGTGCCGCTTATACACACTGCACCAGGTAGAACCTCCTATACACACTGTGCCAGGTAAAGCACGTTATTAGCGCCAGGCAGAGCACGTTATTAGCGCCAGGCAGAGCATATTATATACTTAGCGCCAGGCAGAGCATATTATACATATTGCACCAGGAAGCTGACAATATGCACATTGCACCAGGTAGAGCATGTTACACACACTGAGCCAGGTAGAGCAGGTTACACACATTGCGCCAGGGAGAGTATGTTACAAACACTGCGCCAGGTAGAGCACATCACACACACTGCGCCAGGTAGAGCACGTTATACACACTGAGCCAGGCAGAGCACGTTATACACACTGAGCCAGGCAGAGCACGTTATACACACTGCGCCAGGTAGAGCACGTTACACACTGAGCCAGGTAGAGCACGTTATACACATTGCGCCAGGTAGAGGGGCAGAGATATAGGGGTGAAAGGAGGTAACACTGGGCTGAGTTGTAGAGGGGAATCAGTGTGTCTGGACTGACAGGGGGGTTCTAGATGGCAGGGCAGTGAAATAACACAGTAGGCTGGTTGGGGAGGGAAGGTGTAAACACTGGGCTGGCAGGGTCAGTAGTGGTGGGGGACACTGGGCTGGCAGACACTGTTAAGGCAGCATTAGCCTGCTGCTGTTCAGTTTCTACCTGGCCCCGCACACTGGCTCAGCTAAATTACCTCTGTCCTGCCAGATCTGAGCAGGGATCTGTTCACAGGTGGCGGGTCCGACTTCATCACTGTGCTGGGTGATGTCATCTTGCGGCGGCTCCGGCATCTCCCGTATCATCTGTAATCTAGCGGGCCCTTCCCTCTCCCCTCTCATGGACTAGTGCAGCCGGGGAGAGGGTGACAGGTATGGATCAAGCCCCGGAGCGCCGCGTTGCAGCTTCCCGTCAGTCCTCTCAGCGTGTTACTGTCCGACTCCCGACACAGCATCTTCCCGCCCAGCAGCAGCCGCCGCTGACTTCTGACCAATAAGGTCAGAGAAAAGTCAGCTAGTAACCAATCAGGCGCCAGAGAGCAATTTCAACGGAGCGCGTCCCCGGGGACCAGCCCATTCTTACAAAGCGAGTCCCCAGTCCTCATTTTGGGGTAAAATAAACGCGCTATAGCACGTTTTTGCGATCACTGCCGGAGCTAATTGAATACCCCCCCTGAAGACACTAAGGGCGGTATTCAAAATGATATATCATGCCCAATCTCCTTTCTAAAGTGATCCCCAGTATCACGCATAACGCGACAACAGTAATAAGGTTTAGCTGTGTAAAGGGTTGGGCACCCTGGCGGTAGCGAGCTGTAGCGATTATACCACACCAGTCAGCAGAAACAGAATGGGTGTGAATCCTGCTTAAAAGTGCTAATGTCCACCATGAGAGGACGCAAGGGGCACATTTTTTATTTTTGCACACAGAGTAAATATGACCTGTTTTTGCCTGCAGCACACACACACACACAAAAAAAACCCACAAAAAAACAAAACATAACTGTACTTTAATCCTTGCTGGACTTACTTACAACTCTAAATGATTTGTAAAAGAACTCTATACATCTAATGGTTTAATATACTATACAGTACATGAAATGTGGTCATAAAATTGGATCTACAATTCTGACATTTAACCAGTTTGTCTGAAAACACTGGTAACAATTCATGTGTGGCAAGATTCTAGTGTGCGCGCCAAAGTGTACGATAGTGGACAAAAGCGGGGAAGCTCTTTGATCCCCTTAAATCACAAGATAGTAGAAATGTTATATTTTCATATTTTATAGAGAATAAATGTTTTTTCTATAAAAAACAGTCTTCTCTTTACCATGTTTCATTCGTCCCATTACTTTTCTTGGAACAAATGAAAACGAAAAATCAGGAAAATAGAGGGGCCTGCAATAAAAGGCCCCAATAGAGGCTCTTCACCGACTCAAAGACCTTCCCTTGATCTCTCACCTAGCCATACATTTTACCAATCTCACCACGACTCCATTATACATAACCCACAATTTCCCCCGGAGTGTTTGTCTATCTGCGGAATAGAAGTGGGACTCGGGGTTGGTGGGCCTTGTGGTTGAGGTGAAATGTTCTCTTTGAATATTTACAGGACCAATTGAGGCTTCCAAATCAAGAAATCTGTATCTACTGTCAAGATGGACATTACATGCATTTACTTATTAATGAAGTTACTACCTTTACACCCTGGGGCACATCCAGGGTTTCTCATAAGGCTTCTAAACTGATGTTCCCCAACAGTCTATAAATTATTCTTCACTTGAAACAAGAATGCAACCTTCACTTTAGTGATAAAATATGTGGATTTTTGTTTTCAATTTACCCACATTGGCTCCTAAAAAGGCCCTTCAGTCTTTGAAATAAACAACAAAATCTTGTCTGGACGGCATCGCCCTAGCGTTCTTCATGCTCCCCGGTCATCTGAACATATGTTGGAGTGTTGGAGATTTGGTTCTCATCCAGGACACCTTCCCATATATGGTGGACTGTTTAGAGATAACTGCTTTCTGATATCAGGCCCATAGATAACAACCAATCAAAAATTTTAGTTTTTGTAATTAAATTGATAGGACTTTCAAAATACAAAAATGTTTCAATCGAAATGCCTCACCTCAATAATGACACAAAAGCAGTTATCCTAGCTAACTGGAAAAATGCAGATTCTTCTTAAACTTGGGCATGGTTTCAGACCATAGACCATTATATGGAGATAGAAGATAGACCATAATAAGTTTCACTCCACGATGAACATATCATCAGGATTTGTCTCCACATGGCAATTTTGACTAGCCATGGACTTGTGGCACACATTTATGTGTCGCATGGTTTTTTTTTTTTATTTCACACCCATGAAGTCAATGGCTGGAGGTTTCACTAGAATAGTCTCAGAATTGTGCATCTCTCTTCAGTGTTATGTGTTTGTATGGAACTAGAATGCTCTACTGTGCACATACAGGTCACCAGAATGCCTTCTGTATTATGTACACAGTTCACATGAATGCACTCTATACAGTGCATACAGGCCGCTACAATGCGCTCCTCAAAGGTCATATGGGTCACTAGAACGTGCTCTGTTCTGCGCATGCAGGTCACTAGAACGCCCTCTGTACTGTGGATACAGGTCACTAGAACACGCTCCTCAACAGGCATATAGGTCTCTAGAATGCACTCTGTACTTTGACTATATGTTACTATAAAGCTCCCAGTATAGTTAGGTTATTAGAAGACTCTCTCAGTATCTAAACAGGGCTGGTAAATGTTGTATTTGTGAATAGCTCTTTGACAATTTTTCATAGATTACCTAAATAACAAGAAATTTACTGAGACACAACCAGCCGTGCAGTTCCACTGAAATGTTTTTTTATTTTTTTACTAAAGTGGAAATGTCAGCACCTATCTGAGAGACTTCTCACTGGAAAAGAATATCTGTAGAAACTCGCCTCCTGCTACCTTTCTTAGTGAATGAGAAATCATGACCTAGTCTGCCATACCGTAAACTACATAAGACCAGTAGAAAGAGTGAACCTAACATTACAGATCTGGAGTCTGGAGGCCTAGACAGTATCTAGAGCAGTCATTAAGTGAACCCATTTGGAGGTAATCCTATTGTCCGCTGTTTCTTTGGTTGTTCCCTCAGTTCTTGCAGAATTTTCCTGGTTGAGCAAGCAAGGTACAGCGACACTCCACTGCAGGCTAAATTGGAGTGGAGTACTAGGTGAAAAAGCTTGATAATAAACACACACAAAACAGATACACTAGTAGGCCCAGGGGCTCTGCAGTGGTGCAATAGCACTGTTACAGGAACTGTTCTGCATGGGAAAGGATGCAGTGTACAACAAATTCAACTGAAATTTGTAGTAACAAGTAACAATTTATACTAGTCATAGATGTTCCGTTTAGAAACAGGACACCATCTATTATACAGATAATGTAATAAAGAAGTTCCTTCAGGTACCTGGAGTATGGACAAAAATATTGGGCACAGTGCATCCGGAAAGTGCTTCACTTTTTCCACATTTTGTTATGTTACAGCCTTATTCCAAAATGGAATACATTTTTTCCCTCCAAATTCTGCACACAATACCGCATAAAGACGATATGAAAAAAGTTTTTTTTCTTGCAAATTTCTTAAAAATGAAAAACTAAGAAATCACATGTACATAAGTATTCACAGCCTTTGCCATGAAGTTCAAAATTGAGCTCAGGTGCATCCTGTTTCCACTGATCATCCTTGAGGTGTTCCTACAGCTTAATTGGAGTCCACCTGTGGTAAATTCAGTTGATTGGACATGATTTGGAAAGGCACACACCTGTATATTTAAGGTCCCACACTTGACCGTTCATGTCTGAGCACAAGCCAAGTATGAAATTAAAGCAATTGTCTGTAGACCTTCGAGACAGGACTGCCTCGAGGCACAAATCTGGGGAAGGGTCCAGAAAAAATAAATTTTAAACCTACCGGTAAATCTTTTTCTCCTAGTCCGTAGAGGATGCTGGGGACCCCGTAAGGACGATGGGGTATAGACGGGCTCCGCAGGAGACATGGGCACTCAGACTTTAGATGGGTGTGAACTGGCTCCTCCCTCTATGCCCCTCCTCCAGACCTGCGTTATAGAACTGTGCCCAGAGGAGACGGACAGTACGAGGAAAGGATTTTTGTTAATCTAAGGGCGAGATAAATACCAGCCCACACCGTACAACTGTAACATAACCCTTTTGTAAGCAACAACTATATACAAGCCTTGCAGAATTTGTCCGTACTGGGACGGGCGCCCAGCATCCTCTACGGACTAGGAGAAAAAGATTTACCAGTAGGTTTAAAATCTTATTTTCTCTTACGTCCTAGAGGATGCTGGGGACTCCGTAAGGACCATGGGCTTTATACCAAAGCTCCAGACCGGGCGGGAGAGTGCGGATGACTCTGCAGCACCGATTGAGCAAACATGAGGTCCTCCTCAGCCAGGGTATCAAACTTCTAGAATTTTGCAAAAGTGTTTGAACCCGACCAAGTACCTGCTCGGCAAAGCTGTAATGCCGAGACGCCTCGGGCAGCCGCCCAAGAAAGGCAATCCAGCCGTAGAATGAGCCTGCTGAATTGGGTTACAGATCCAGCGAGCAATAGTCTGCTTAGAATCAGGAGCGCATACAGGACAAACAGTGCCTCTGATTTCCTAACCCGAGCCGTCCTGGCTACATAAATTTTTAAGGCCCTGACTACATCAAGTGACTTGGAATCCTCCACGTCACCCGTAGCCACAGGCACCACAATAGGTTGGTTCATATGAAACGACGAAACCACTTTAGGCAGAAATTGAGGACGAGTCCTCAACTCTGCTCGATCCACATGGAAAATCAGATAGGGGCTCTTGTAAGACAAAGCCGCCAATTCGGACACCCGCCTCGCAGATGCCAAGGCCAACAACGACCACTTTCCAAGTGAGAAATTTTAATTCAACTGTTTGAAGAAGTTCAAACCAGTGTGATTTAAGGAACTGTAACACCACGTTAAGGTGCCACTGGGGGCACAAAAGGAGGTTGGATGTGCAGCACTCCCTTTACAAAAGTCTGGACTTCTGGGAGAGAAGCCAATTCCTTCTGAAAGAATATAGATAAGGCCGAAATCTGCACCTTAATGGAGCCTAACTTTAGGCCCATATCCACTCCTGTCTGTAGAAAATGGAGAAAAATGACCCAGCTGAAACTCTTCCATAGGAGCATTCTTGGCTTCACACCAAGATACATATTTCCTCCAGATACGGTGATAGTGCTTCACCGTTACCTCCTTCCTAGCTTTGAGTAGAGTAGGGATGACTTCCCCCGGAAAACCTTTCCTAGCTAGGATTTGGTGTTCAACCGCCATGCCGTCAAACTTAACCGCAGTAAGTCTTGGAACACACAGGGGCCCTGTTGCAACAGGTCCTCCCTGGGAGGAAGAGGCCACGGATCTTCTGTGATCATTTCCTGAAGATCTGAATACCAGGCCCTTCGAGGCCAATCTGGGACAATGAGTATGGTCTACACCAGAGGTTCTCAAACTCGGTCCTCGGGGGCACACACAGTGGATGTTTTGCAGGTAACCCAGCAGGTGCACAGGTGTATTAATTACTCACTGACACATTTTAAAAGGTCCACAGGTGGAGCTAATTATTTCACTTGCGATTCTGTGAGGAGACCTGCAAAACATGCACTGTGTGTGCCTCCGAGGACAAAGTTTGAGAACCTCTGGTCTACACTCTTGTTCATCTTATTATTCTCAATATTTTTGAGATAAGTGGAAGCGGAGGGAACACACAGACCGACTGAAACACCCACGGTGTCTCCAGGGCGTCCACCGCCACTGCCTGAGGGTCCCTCGACCTGGAAGCTTTCTGTTGAGGCGTGACGCCATCATGTCTATTTGAGGAAGTCCCCAAGACTTGTTATCTCTGCAAAGACTTCTTGATGAAGTCCCCACTCTCCTGGATGGAGATCGTGCCTGCTGAGGAAGTCTGCCTCCCAGTTGTCTACTCCTGGAATAAAGACCGCTTACAGAGCGCTTACTTGATTTTCCGCCCAGCGAAGAATCCTGGTGGCTCCTGCCATTGCTGCTCTGCTCCTTGTCCCGCCCTGGCGGTTTACATGCGCCACGGCTGTGACGTTGTCTGACTGGATCAGAACGGGTAGGTTGCGAAGAAGATTCTCCGCCTGTTGCAGGCCGTTGTATATGGCCCTTAATTCCAGCACATTGATGTGTAGACAAGCCTCCTGGCTTGACCATATTCCCTGAAAATTTTTTCCTTGTGTGACTGCTCTCCATCCTTGGAGGCTCGCGTCCGTGGTCACACGAAACCAATCTCGAATGCCGAACCTGCGACCCTCTAGAAGGTGAGCACTCTGGAGCCACACAGGAGAGAGACCCTGGCCCTGGGGGACAAGCTCATCCTCCGATGCATCTGTAGATGGGATCCTGACCACTTATCCAGAAGGTCCCACTGAAAAGTTCTCGCATGGAACCTGCCGAACGGAATGGCCTCGTAGGCGGCCACCATCTTTCCCAATACTCGAGTGCATTGATGAACTGACACTCTTTTTGGTTTCAGCAGGTCCTTGACCATGTTCTGGAGTTCCTGGGCTTTTTCCATTGGGAGAAAAACCCTCTTTTTTTCCGTGTCCAGAATCATGACCAAAAATGACAGCCGAGTTGTCGGAACCAACTGCGACTTTGGTAGATTTAGAATCCAGCCGTGTTGTTGTAATACTCTCAGGGAGAGAGACACTTTTTAGTAACTGATCTCTTGATCTTGCCTTTATCATGAGATCGTCCAAGTATGGGATAATTGTGACCCCCTGCTTGCGCAGGAGCACCATCATTTCCGCCATTACCTTGGTGAAAATTATCGGTGCCGTGGAAAGCCCAAACGGCAACGTCTGAAACTGGTAATGACAATCCTGTACAGCCAATCTCAGGTACGCCTGATGAGGAGGATATATATGGGGACATGAAGGTATGCATCCTTTATGTCTAGTGACACCATAAACCCCCCCCCCCCCCTTCCAGGCTGGAGATCACTGCCCGGAGAGATTCCATCTTGAATTTGAACTTCTTCAAATATAGGTTTAGGGATTTTAGATTCAGAATTGGTCTGACTGAGCCATCCGGCTTAGGGACCACAAATAGGGTTGAATAAAACCCTTTCCCCTGTTGCACTAGGGGAACCCTGATAATCACTTGCTGTTGACACAGCTTTTGTATGGCAGCTGAAACTATTTCCCTCTCTTGGGGAGAAGCTGGCAAGGGCGATTTGAAAAATCGGTGTGGAGGCACATCTTCGAACGCCAGCTTGTAGCCTTGGGATACAATTTCGACCACCCAAGGATCCAAATCCGACTGAACCCAGACCTGGCTGAAGAGTCGAAGACGTGCCCCCCGCAGCGGAGCCCCAGCGTCATGCGGTGGATTTTGTAGAGGCCGGGAGGATTTTTGTTCCTGGGAACTAGCCGTAGCTGGTGTTCTTTTCCCTCTACCTCTGGCGAGGAAGGAAGAGCCACGCCCCTTTCTGAACTTATGAGACCAAAAGGACTGCATCTGGTATTGAGGTGTTTTCTTCTGCTGTGGGGGAACGTAAGGCAAAAGAGACGACTTACCCGCGGTAGCTGTGGAAACCAGGTCCGCGAGGCCTTCCCCAAATAAAACTTCACCTTTGTAAGGCAAAGCCTCCATATGTCTCTTTGAGTCAGCATCACCTGTCCATTGACGGGTCCACAGGGACCTTCTAGCAGAAACTGCCATGGCATTGGCTCTTGAACCCAAAAGCCCAATATCTCTCGCAGCCTCTCTCATATATAACGCTGCGTCCTTGATGTGCCCTAAGGTCAACAAAATACTATCTTTATCTAGGGTGTCAATGTCAGATGACAAGTTATCTACCCAAGCTGCAATTGCGCTACCCACCCATGCCGACGCTACTGCAGGTCTGAGCAGGGCTCCCGTAGTCGCATAAATTGATTTTAAGGTAGTTTGCTGCCTGCGATCCGCAGGATTCTTTAGGGCCGCTGTGTCCGGGGACGGTAGTGCCACCTTTTCGGACAAGCGCATCAAGGTCTTGCCCACCGTAGGGCGAGGATTCCCACCGTACCCTGTCCTTTGAGTGGAAGGGATACGCCATAATACTCTTGGGAACCGGCAGTCTCTTGTCCGGAGTTTCCCAAGCCTTTTCAAATAAAAGCGTTCAGCTCATGAGATGGGGGAAACGTTACCTCAGGTTTCTTTTCCTTAAACATGCAGACCCTTGTGTCAGGGACAGAAGGGTCCTCTGTGATATGCAAAACATCTTTTATTGCAATAATCATATATTGAATACTCTTGGGTGCAACCTTGCATCATCATAGTCGACACTGGAGTAGAAATCCGTGTCGGTATCAGTGTCTGCCATCTGGTAAAAGGGAAGTTTATGGGACCCTGAAGGGTCTTGTGACACAGTAACAGCCATGGATTGACTCCCTGCTTTTTCCTTGGACTCTGCTTTGTCTAATCTCTTATGTAATAAAGCCACATTAGCATTTAAAACATTCCACATGTCCAACCAATCAGGTGTCGGCTGTGCCGATGGAGACACCACCATCTGCTCTGCTTCCTCCCTAGACGAGCCTTCCGCCTCAGACATGTCGACACACACGTACTGACACCCCCACACACACTGGGATATATGAATATGGGGACAGACCCACAATTAGGCCCTTTGGAGAGACAGGGAGAGAGTATGCCAGCACACACCCAGCGCCACTAGATACTGAAGTCCCAGCCTGTACAGTTCTTTATATATAGAATTAACACCAAATAAATGTGCCTACCCCCCCCTCGTTTTTGCCCCGTTACTTGTTCAGCAGGCGAGAGTCCGGGAGCATCTTCTCTGCAGCGCGCTGTGGAGAAAATGGCGCTGGTTAGTGCTGGAAGATCAAGCTCCGCACCCTCGACGGTGGGCTTCGGTCCCGCTATTTTTATTATACTGGCAGGGGATTTATTATATACTGCCCCGCAGTATCTATATACGTGTGCCAGTCTTATGTGAAGTAAAAATTGTTGCCCAGGGCGCCCCCCCTGCACCCTTGATGTGCCTGTATGTGTTGTGGGAGCAATGGCGCGCTGCGCGGCACCCCATACAGATCTGAAGTCTTCTGCCGCCTTTGAAGTCTTCTTGCTTCCTATACTTACCCGGCTTCAATCTTCCGGCTCTGTGAGGACGACGGCGGCGCGGCTCTGGGATGAACAGCAAGGACGACACCTGTGTTCCGACCCTCTGGAGCTAATGGTGTCCAGTAGCCTAAGAAGCAGAGCCCATCATTCCAGGAAAGTGGGTCTGCTTCTCTCCCCTCAGTCCCATGAAGCAGGGAGCCTGTTGCTAACAGTGCTCCCTGAAAATAAAAAACCTAACAAAAAAGTATTTTCAGAGAAACTCCGTAGAGCTCCCCTGTAGTGCATCCAGTCTCCTCTGGGCATAGGATCTAACTGAGGTCTGGAGGAGGGGCATAGAGGGAGGAGCCAGTTCACACCCATCTAAAGTCTTAGAGTGCCCATGCCTCCTGCGGAGCCAGTCTATACCCCATGGTCCTTACGGAGTCCCCAGCATCCTCTAGGACGTAAGAGAAATATATGCTGCTTTGAAGGTCCCAATAAGCACAGTGTCCTCCATCATCCGTAAATGGAAGAAGTTCGGAACCACCAGGACTCTTCCTAGAGCTGGCCGGCCGGCTAAACTGCGCGATCGGTGGAGAAGGGCCCTAGTCAGAAAGGTGACCAATAACCCGATGGTCACTCTGTCAGAGCTACAACATTCCTCTGTGGAGAGAGGAGACCCTTCCAGAAGGACAACCATCTCTACAGCAATCCACCAATCAGGCAAGTATGGTAGAGTGGCTAGACGGAAGACACTCCTTAGTAAAAAGCACATGGCAGCCCGCCTGGAGTTTGCCAAAATGCACCTCAAGGACTCGCAGACCATGAGAAACAAAATTCTCTGGTCTGATGAGACAAAGATTGAACTCTTTGGCGTGAATGCCAGGCGTCATGTTTGGAGGAACCAGGCACCGCTCATCACCAGGCCAATACCATCCCTACAGTGAAGCATGGTGATGGAGCATCATGCTGTGGGGATGTTTTTCAGCAGCAGAAACCAGGAGACTAGTCTGGATAGAGGGAAAGCTGAATGCAGCAATGTAGAGACATCCTGGATGAAAACATGCTCCAGAGCGCTCAACCTCAGACTGGGGCGAAGGTTCATCTTTCAGCAGGACAACGACCCTAAGCATACAGCCAAGATAGCAAAGGAGTGGCTTCAGGACAGCTCTGTTAATGTCCTTGAGTGGCCCAGCCAGAGCTCAGACTTGAATCCGATTGAACATCTCTGGAGTGATCTGAAAATGGATGTGCACCGACGCTTCCCATCCAACCAGAGCTTGAGAGGTGTTGCAAAGAGGAATGGGCGAAACTGCCCAAAAATACAGTAGGTGTGCCAAACTTGTGGCATCATATTCAAAAAGACTTGAGACTGTAATTGCTGCCAAAGGTGCATCAACAAAGTATTGAGAAAAGGCTGTGAATACTTATGTACATGTGACTTAACTTTTTACTTTAAATAAATTTGCAAAATTCACAAAACACACTTTTTTCACGTTGCCATTATGGGGTATTGTGTGTAGAATTTTGAAGGAAAAATTATTTTATTCCAGTGTGGAATAAGGCTATAACATAATAAAATGTGGAAAAAGTGAAGAGATATGAATACTTTCCAGATGCACTGCATATGCGTTTCTGCAAGAGAAAATTTACTTTTCAGGATAATAAGAAAATAGACGTGCCTGTCCTTTCTGTGGGAGAGAAAGCATGTATCCTGGGTCTTGTCCACAAAGCAGCATCTGTGATCATCAGCTGGTACAAAAGGTCAACACAAGTTTGTTCTCCTTTTTTGGTATAATTTTGTATGTTTGACCATATCTGAGCCAAATTACTGGAAACATGTACCCTCGCCACACTTTGGGCAAGGTAACCATTTCCAATTGTAGTCCACGTGGATGGTAAATGAAAAAGTTGAGAAAAACAAAATGCTTGTGTCCACCATTGTCATGTCGACCTTTTGAACCTTAAGCACTGTCTACCTCAGGCTTTTTCAACCAGTGTGCCGTGGCACACTAGTGTGCCACGACCAGTTGCAAGGTGTGCCGCGGAGCCAGAGCAGCTTCCTGCACCTTCAGAGTGAACTGTTGGCCCGGGCTCTTCTTAGATGATCAGTCGTGCTCCGGTCGTGACCTATGCCTTGAAAGACGCGGCGGTGTGATGTCATAGGTCACGGCCGCCGCGTATCACCAACCAGCCAGCCCACCCGCATACACGTCTTCCAGTTCCCGCCTGCATACACAGTTTTCCTTGCATTCCACTATGAACAATCCCCGCCACTGAGGGACAGTGAGGACGACAGCTGACCGGTAGGGGCTAATATTTGTTTGTTTTTTTTCTCCTGTGGGAAACAATAGGATTTATGTGGGGAGAATAAGGATTTATGGGGGGGGGGGGGAACAATGTGAATAATTCATGTAGGGAGCAATAGGATTTATGTGGGGAGCAATGTGATTGTTCTTTCTGTGTAGGCCAATGTATGTGTGGATTTTTTTTACTGTGAGGGGCAGTGTGTTTTTTGTTTTTTTTCTGTGGGGAACTGATGGTGTGCCATGGCAATTTTAAAATATTGTTCGGTGTGCCGCCAGTATAAAAATTTTTTTTTTTTTTTTAAATCACTGGTCTACCTACTGACTAACTTTTTACTGTCGATCACCTGGACACTGCAACTGACTGTTCAGCCCATATTATGGGAACTCTTAAAGCCCCATACACACTAAATGAGAAAGTAAAAGATCACGCTCAGAAGGGCCAATCTGAGCGAGATCTTTGACAATCTCATCCAGTGTGTACACTCAATGTCTGAACATGTACAGACGAGGAAGGTCCTGGTTAACGACAGCCATGTTGCAGATCTAGCATGGGTGTCGTCGTCCCCCACAGTCGCTGCCTTCAATATCAGCGGAGGCTTGGCTAGTGTGTATGGGGCTTGAATGTATAAATTTTTGATTTCTGTTCCTTCTTTATGATCTATGAGGGAAATCTGGTCTCATTGTAGGTTTGTGTTTAAGCATAAGCAGGTTCCAGTAAAACCAGTATTTGCTATTAATAAAGGATATATCAAAGACTATGACTTATCTGTATAGAATACATGCTATACCTAGTGTTCAATCTTAAAATAGGTCCACAGTGCAGTGTTCCTTTTAGAACATACTTCATGCTTTATTTACCAAAATGTAATTACATTAATAGTACCATGAGCTACATGTGAGGTGCTCTAGAATAGTAATATCTAGCTACTAACATAAGAACTTCATAGGAGTATAAAATCAAACAATTACAATAGAAGGCATTCATACGCTCATAGCTAGTTTATGATAAACAGTATTACCGAATGGAACAAAACACTGCTCTAGCAATTGTGAGTAGAGAGATGCCAAGCGCTCCTTAACTGCACCTTTTGACCAGAGATGGAGAGCAATTAAGTCAACTTGAACACTGTTGTTTTGAGACACACTATATGGACAAAAGTATTTGGACGCCTGACCATAACACCAACAGGGACTGTAATGACACTGTATTCAAATACATAGACTTTAATGTGGAGTTGGTCCACCTTTTGCAGCTATAACAGCTTCCACTCTTCTTAGAAGGCTATCCACAAGATTTTGGAGTGTTTCTGTGGGAATTTGTGACCATTTATGAGGTCAGGCTCTGACGTTGGACGAGAAGGCCTGGCTCGCAATCATCCCAAAGGTGCTCGATGGGGTTAAGGTCAGGACTTTGTGTGGGTAAGTCAAGTTCTTCCACACCAAATTCATAAAACCATGTCTTTGTAGTACTTGCTTTGAGCACTGGGGCACAGTCATGTTGGAATAGAAAAGGTCTTCCCCAAACAGTTACCACAAAGTTTGAAGCATAGCAATGTCCAGAATGCCTTGGTATGCTGAAGCATTAAGATTGCCCTTCAATTGAGGTAAGGGGCATTGCCCAATCCCTGAAAAACAGCCCCATTATCCATCCTCCACAAAACACAGTTGGCATAAAAGCAGTCAGGCAGGTAGCGTTCTCCCGGCATCCGCCAAACCCAGACTCGCCCACCTGACTGCCAAAGAGAAGCGTGTCCACAGAACACGTTTCCACTGCTCCACACTCCAGTGTCGGTGTGCTTTACACCACTCCAACTGATGTTTGGCATTGGACTTGGTGATGTGATGCTTGCATGCAGATGCTCAGCCATGGAAACCAATTCCATTAAGCTCCCGCTGCACAGTTTTTGTACTTCTATTAAGCCAGTGGAAGTTTGGAACCCTTCAGCTATGGAATCAGAAGAGCATTGGCAACTTTTACGCACCATGCACCGTAGCAGTCTGGAACCCCACTCTGATTTACATGGTCTTCCGTTTTGTGGCCAAATTGCGGTTGTTCCTAAACGCTTCCACTTTCTAATAATATCACTTGCAGTTGACCATGGAATATATAACAGGAATTAAATTTCCCGAACAGTCTTATTGCAAAGGTGGCATCCTATCACAGTACCACACTTGAAGTCACTGAGAAAGACCCATTTTGTATCACAAATGAAGACTGCATGGCTAGGTGCTTGATTTTACACACCTGTGGCAACGGGTCTGATTGAAACACCTTAATTCAATAATTAACAGGTGTGGCTAATTACTTTTGTCCATTATGGGGCACAATTCAATTCTAAGAGTTGAATAACACTGGGAATTAGCTCCCGGGGCTATTCAAAACAGCACCCTGTGACACCCAAGACGGGATTTCTTCTCGCAGCCCTGGAGGGGTGCAAGCAGAAATCCGACAAAAGTGCCGGGCACTTAAGTCAGAGAATGTTGGTTCTCCCAACAAAACACTGTTTAGTCCAGGAGAGAGTGCATTGCTCTGTATAGAATAGCCCCCGGGAACTAATTCATCAGCGCTATTCAACTCTTAGAATTTAATAATGACCAATTTGTATAAATATGGGATAATGCTGTTTGTTGTAAAATGAGATCGAAGGATGAACAGTTATTGTGAGGTTCTGCTTACATTACTTATTGGGGGGTTCTATGGCTCATTGAAATCCATCTCACTAATGAGTGCACTGTTGGCAGGACTGCAAATTAATTAATCGGCTAAATATTACGTACCTATTGTAAGCACCAACGCTGGGACTGTGATCCCGCTCTCGCTCTCTTTCCCGATCCCTTTCTCGTGGGCGTTCACGTTCTCGGTCCCTCTCCCTGTCCCTATCACGTTCTCGGTCTCTATCACGATCTCTTTCCTTCTCTCGTCGAGGATAGTACTCCCAAGGTTTGGAGGTTTCTACCAGACTGGACCACGGACCACCAGAACCAGGCATGTGTGGGAAAGACACTGTGGCAAAACAAAAACACAACACAAAACATTTCAGTTGGTATCAGACAAATGAAAGGGTTAATTTAAAAACAAAAGTACACCATCTGAAGCCTTGTATTAATAATCAAGCCTGAGAAAATAGAACAGTGCTATGTACTTAACGGATTCTGTATGAAGTCATGACGGTCTGGAATCCCGATTGCGGCAATCCAGATACGGGCGAGTTAAGTATCCTATCCTCCCTCCCCTACCTGTTTGCAGCCTAACACTAACCTCCCCCCGGTGGTGCCTAAAGCTAATCCCCCCCCCCCCCCCCCTAGCCTAAACCTAATCCTCCTCCCTTAGTGCCTAACCACAGCAACCCCCCCCCCCCCGGAGTGTGCCTAAACTACCGCCCCATCTCTCTTCTCCCTTTTGCCTCCAAATTACTTGAACGACTAGTCTACAGCCGTCTCACAAGCTACCTCACTGACAACTCCATCCTCGATCCACTACAATCTGGCTTTCGCCCACTCAACTCAACTGAGACTGCCCTGGTGAAAGTCACCAATGACCTGCTTTCGGCCAAATCCAGGGGCCACTTCTCTCTGCTCATCCTTCTGGACCTCTCTGCTGCCTTTGACACTGTAGATCATCCTCTCCTCCTCGGCACACTCCAAAACGCTGGCCTCCCTAGCACTGTCCTTGACTGGTTTTCTTCTTACCTCACTAACCGCTCCTTCTCTGTGTCTGCCTCCAGCACCACCTCACACCCTTCCATCCTTCCTGTTGGTGTCCCTCAGAGTTCTGTCCTTGGACCCCTTCTGTTCTCCCTGTATACCTCTTCCCTGGGTGCGCTCATTAACTCATTTGGCCTTCAATACCACCTCTATGCTGATGACACACAACTCTACCTCTCATCTCCTGATCTGTCCCCCTCTGTCCTCTCTCAGGTTTCCAGCTGCCTCTCTGCAATCTCCTCCTGGATGTCTGAACGCTCTCTAAAGCTCAACATGGACAAAACGGAACTCATCATCTTCCACCCATCCAGAGCAACACCCCCGACCAATATCTCCATCATTGTTGACACCACCACCACCTCCCCCGTTCCCCAACTCCGCTGCCTGGGCGTCACTCTTGACTCCTCCCTCTCCTTTGCACCCCACATCCAAGCTCTGGCACAATCCTGTCGTTTCCAGCTACGCAACATTGCTCGTATCAGGCCATATCTCTCCCAGAGTGTAACTAAACTCATCAACCACTCACTGGTCATCTCACGACTTGACTACTGCAATGTCCTCCTCACTGGCCTCGCTTGGCTCCCCTCCAATCTGTCCTGAACTCCGCAGCTAGGCTTATCTTCCTCTACCGCCACACCACATCTGCCACTCCCCTTCAACAAAATCTACACTGGCTCCCATTCCCCTACAGAATCCTCTTCAAACTCCTCACCCTCACATACAAGGCCATCTCTAATTCCACTGCTCCCTATATCTCCAACCTCCTTTCCCTTCATACTCCCTCCCGCTCCCTACGGTCGACTAATGACCATCGCCTCTCCACCGCCCTGGTCACTGCTTCCCATGCACGAATTCAGGATTTTGCCCGTGCTGCACCCCTTCAGTGGAACGCACTCCCCCGCTCCATTAGTCTCTCCCCAACCTTGCAAAGCTTCAAACGGGCACTAAAAACCCACCTATTCATCAAAGCATACCCTCCCGATGCATAACCCAGTGCTGAAGCCGCGCCTCCACCCCCCTGCCTCATGCCGTGAACATCTCAGCTTTGCTTGCATACTGCCATCAGGCTACCTCCCACTTGCCTGCACCTCTGGTCATCTGTCTGTCGCCCCTCCCCATTAGATTGTTAGCTCTTCGGAGCAGGGCCCTCTTTCCTCTCGTTATTTAAGCCCTCGTCTCAACACATTTCACTCACAGCTCTCCCCTACTCAACGACCATCTTTATCCTGCTAATGTAGGCTCATTTCCATCTATGGCCACCAGCCTCTAGTAGTACGATTATCACTCCCTCAATACTTACATCTTAGCTGTATTATGTCTTGAGAATGTGTGGTGCTCTGTTACCTGTACTCTATTTCTGTTATTTATTTACTGTAATGCAATGTTTTGTCTCCTGTACTGTCCTTTGTACGGCGCTGCGAAACACATGTGGCACCTTATAAATAAAATGTAATAATAAAATAATAATAAACCTAACACCCCCCCTCCCCTCCTGCAGCCTAAACCTAAGCAAGCCGTTATTACTTACCTTTGGGATCCTGATCCTTGTGGGGTGTTTGAATATAGGTTACTTATGCATTTGATATGTACTGTATTTCTGTGTATCCGGTTGATAGACAGTGTCTAGGTAGACAGTCAATAGATAGACACCATATGTTAGACAGACATTAGGGCGACAGGGTCAAAAGGTCGAAATAAAAAAGATAGACAAAGTTTTTTTTAAAAATTAACATGTTTTTGGACTATTTCATATCTTCTCTATCCATGTCGGCACAGAGTTGGTTATAAACCTTGTGGCGAGCACAGCGAGCCACCGAACCCAAAGCGTGGCGAGCCCAAGCCTTTCTACAATTGAGGGTCCCAGATGACAAAACTATCCACACAAACCACAAAAATATGGTGTCTACCTTTTTTAGGTTGACCTTTTGACCCTGTCGACGTAATGTCTGTCTAACATATGGTGTCTATCTATTGACTATCTAACTAGACACTGTCTATCTTTAATACCACAACCGTATTTCTGTATCTTTGGGTTTCTGTATGTTGACGTTAGTTCCCCCGTCGGGCTGGCTGCATCCCGTGGACACCTATTCCCAGGTGACACGGGTGCGCCGGTCTGAAAGAGTCGCACAGTCACCAAATATTTGGAACACTAAATTTTTCCAGGACCAGTACATCTGTTATAAACAGAATTCTCATCTCATAAGGGAGAAACGCAAGCGGCTCCCTTGTCTGTTTTCCCCGGAAGTAGTGGCTGAAACACGAGCGGCACCGCTGTGGAGTGCAAGCAGCGCTGCTTGTTGACGTCAGCCGCATCAGAATGCAGGTGGACAATGGTCCCGGAAGTCCCATCTGAAATGCAGGCAGCGTCGCTGTGGAACGCAAGTGTCGCTGCCTGCCCAGATACCCACATTTATGCAAAATAGGTATCGACTTCAGGGTCAGGTATGTTTCTGGAGTAGCCCTTTTTGGAGGCTATGATTTCTGGTTTATTGTTTGAGGGTAAAGATGGGGATTTTAATTAACTTCAGGTCGGCCATTACATCCAGGAGTAACCCCCTTAAATATAGCTTGAAAAACTTTGTTTCACTAAATAAATGTTATGGAAAAGTCAGTGCTATATGCCTATTAATATCAGGAAAGTATTGAACTATTTCTTGTATCATTTCATATAATCTGATAATAATTGGTAATTTCCTGTGCTCTTCATTGGTCACTTCCCAGTTAAATAGCATGAGGCCTCACAGTGCCCACATGTCTTGATCAAGGCTCCTGCTGTGCCGAAACGCGCCGACAATTACTGGGCACTGTGACACTTTTCTTCATCAGGATATATGAAGTAAGGTAACCTTATGCTACCTTTTGATCTGGACACCTTTTATTGCTTTCTGTATTTTTACAGACTTTTTAAACAATTTTTTATAAATGTATTTTTTCTTCTCTGTCAAATACACCCCCAACTATGGGGTCTTTGAGAAAAATAAACTTTTTTTTTAAATCTGACATATACTGTCCATTGGGAACTCTGTGGACCTTTACCTGCCGCTGACATTCATTGCGAGGACGTGTGCATCTGTATTGAGAGGTTGATTGCAGGGAGACGGAGGACGCTACATGCGGCGGCTTTGAGACGGGAGCCCGTTCTGCTAAAGGCACCTGCGGTGTGCCGAGCCCCGGTGCCGGACTATATCCTCTGAGGTTGAAAGGATACCTCTCTTACACCCTCAGAACTAACTACCTTGCTGGTAACACGTTAAATACCTGCACTGATAAAAAGCCATTAATTTTTCATTGCTCACTAGTGCTGGTTTCACTTATGGGACAATACCTAGAAAGGTAAATGAGATTTATATTTATAGGAACTTGAACACTTTCTTTATTACAGCTGGCAGCGACATCCACTGTCGATAATGTTTTTTAGAATTAAAATTATATGATCCACCTCTTAGCAATTATCGTATCTACAAACTGATTACTCCTCTGCTGCTATATATATAAAAATATTTGACTAATTTGTGTCAGAGGTATTGTCATTACGGATGTATACACATATATAAATATGCATATATACGTGTATTTTTGTGTATATATTTTATAATTTAGCGACAGGCACTGGTGGTCGTTATATACTGTATGTGGACTAGCTGATACAACTGCAGTTTAAATTTTTATCTGGACTGGTGTGGATATACATCCACCATATTTTTAGGAGTGATAATTGAAGGTCACTGTGGACTGAAAGAAACCCTGATAGGAGCCCTTCTACCATTTGAACCCGTGAGTGTGGTACGCATAGAACATTGAAATCACTGTGAAGAGAAAAAAAAAACAAAAAAAAAACCTTTATACGAGTCACTAATTTATATTTTAAAGTGAGATAATTACGCTCTTCTCTCTTCATTTACCTGGTGAAGGCTGCACAGGGAATTAAGAAAAAAAAAGATACCTTTATACACATTTATTTTGGGGCTTTCCTGTGAGTTGGGGTACGCTCCCCTCCGGTTTAATTTGTTCTTCATTCAACTTACTCTTCAATTCAGATTTGTGGGAATATGGTGCTTTAATTGAAGATATCTATAATCAAACAATACTACTCATTGTCTCCATTTTTAATTTCTCCTTCAACATGCCCATTGGGACTGAGATACATCTCAGCAAGAAAGTGAATCTATTCTCTTTGTCTGTTTAGTTTATTGTAGTGGCGTTTATACAGGTGTAAAATTCCCTACTCTAGTTTGTCCTAATATTTGTATCAGGTGTGGTGATACCTTCAGGGAATCTGATCTGTAAAAGCTGCCTTGTGCACATCTCGAGGGTCCAATTTCATTAGTTTTTCTTTTGAGAAGCCGTTGGTAATATGGCTGCCGGGATCCTGAACATATACTGCACTTCACATAGGGCAGGATTACATATACAACCACCAGTGTCATCAGCACTAACACCGCAGTGCAATTAGCCTAAACTCTGCTTTCTGTACAATGGCCAGTTCAGGCAACGTCATCTCTCTAAACATGAGGAACTTTATATCCAAAACATGTCATATCAAGTGTTACTGCCCAATTCATCACACAATATTACCGAGAGTTTACGTGGAAATATATTCCGGTTTGCAGGCCTGGGTGGACAAATTAGGCTGCTCGAAGAAGGAGCTCTGGGGTTGATGCATCAAGCAGTGAAAAGAGTGGAGATGTTGCCCACAGCACCCATCTCCACCTACCTATCATTTTATAGCAGGTACTTGATAAATGCTTACTCAGCTGTGTGTTTGCTATGAGCAAATTCTTCACTCGGACACCTGTACGTGTCCTAAAAATCTAACAAAACTGAATATACAATACAGGTTGAGTATCATATATCCAAATATTCCGAAATAGATTTTTTTTTTTGAGTAGGATAGTAAAACCTTTGTTTTCTGATGGCTCAATGTACAAACTTTGTTTAATACACAAAGTTATTAAAATAAGATTTTAAACCTACCGGTAAATCTATTTCTCCAAGTCCGTAGAGGATGCTGGGGACTCCGTAAGGACCATGGGGTATAGATGGGCTCCGCAGGAGATAGGGCACCTAAAAAGAACTTTGACTATGGGTGTGCACTGGCTCCTCCCTCTATGCCCCTCCTCCAGACCTCAGTTAGAGAACTGTGCCCAGAGGAGATGGACACTACAAAGCAGGATTTAGAAATCCAAGGGCAAGATTCATACCAGCCCACACCAAGCATACCACGTAACCTGGATCATACAAAACAAGTTAACCGTATGAACAATAACAGCAACGGTCCAAGACCGATGTCAACTGTAACATAACCCTTATTTAAGCAACAACTATATACAAGTCTTGCAGAGTTTCCGCACTGGGACGGGCGCCCAGCATCCTCTACGGACTAGGAGAAATAGATTTACCGGTAGGTTTCAAATCTTATTTTCTCTTACGTCCTAGAGGATGCTGGGGACTCCGTAAGGACCATGGGGTTTATACCAAAGCATCCAATCGGGCGGGAGAGTGCGTATGACTCTGCAGCACCGACTGAGCAAACACTAGGTCCTCATCAGCCAGGGTATCAAACTTGTAGAATTTAGCAAAAAAGTGTTTGACCCCGACCAAGTCGCCGCTCGGCAAAGTTGTAATGCCAAGACGCCTCGGGCAGCCGCCCAAGAAGAGCCCACCTTCCTAGTGGAATGGGCCTTAACCGAATTTGGTACCGGCAATCCAGCCGTAGAATGAGCCTGCTGAATCGTATTACAGATCCAGCGAGCAATAGTCTGCTTCGAAGCAGGTGCGCCAATCTTATTGGCAGCATACAGGACAAACAGAGCCTCTGTTTTCCTAATTCTAGCCGTCCTGGCTACATAAATCTTTAAGGCCCTGACTACGTCCAGGAATCTGGAATCCTCCAGGTCACTTGTAGCCACAGGCACCACAATAGGTTGATTCACATGGAATGAAGAAACCACCTTAGGCAAAAATTGCGGACATGTCCTCAATTCAGCTCGATCCACATGAAAAATCAAGTAGGGGCTTTTTTGTGACAAAGCCGCCAATTCGGACACTCGCCTAGCCGATGCCAAGGCCAAAAACATGACCACCTTCCAAGTAATAAATTTCAACTCAACCTTGTTAAGCGGTTCAAACTAGTGTGATTTTAGGAACTGCAACACCATGTTGAGGTCCCACGGTGCCACTGGAGGCACAAAAGGAGGCTGGATGTGCAGCACTCCCTTTACAAACATCTGGACTTCTGGAAGAGAAGCCAACTCCTTCTGAAAGAAAATCGAGAGGGCCGAAATCTGTACCTTAACCGAGCCTAATTTCAGGCCCATATCCACTCCTGTCTGTAGGAAGTACAGAAAACGACCCAGATGAAAATCTTCCGTAGGTGCATTCTTGGTTTCACACCAAGACACATACTTGCGCCAGATACGGTGATAATGCTTAACCGTCACCTCCTTCCTAGCCTTTATTAAAGTAGGGATGACCTCTTCCGGAATCCCTTTTCGCTAGGATTCGGCATTCAACCGCATACCGTCAAACGTAACCGCGGTAAGTCCTGAAATACACAGGGCCCCTGTTGCAACAGGTCTTCCCTCAGAGGATCTCCTGTGAGCATCTCTTGTAGATCTGAGTACCAGGCCCTTCGAGGCCAGTCTGGGACAACGAGTATCGTCTGTACTCTCCTTTGCCTTATGATCCTCAACACTTTTGTGATGAGAGGAAGAGGAGGAAACACGTAGACCGATTTGAATACCCACGGTGTTATTAGAGCGTCTACAGCCACTGCCTGAGGGTCCCGAGACCTGGCACAATACCTCCGAAGTTTTTTGTTGAGGCGTGACGCCATCATGTCTATTTGAGGAGTTCCCCAAAGACGTGTTATGTCTGCAAAGACTTCTTGATGAAGTCCCCACTCTCCTGGATGGAGATAGTGTCTGCTGAGGAAGTCTGCTTCCCAGTTGTCCACTCCCGGAATAAAGACAGCCGACAGAGCGCTTACATGATTATACGCCCAGCAAAGAATCCTGGTGGCTTCCGCCATCGCGACTCTGCTGTGACATTGTCTGATTGAATCAGAACCGGTAGGTTTCGATGAAGACTCTCCGCTTGTCGAAGGCTGTTGTAAATGGCCCTGAGTTCCAACACATTGATGTGTAGACAGGACTCCTGGTCTGACCAAAATCCCCGAAATTTTTTTCCTTGTGTGATCGCTCCCCATCCTCGGAGGCTCGCGTCCGTGGTAACCAGGATCCAATCCTGAATTCCAAACCTGCGACCCTCCAGCAGGTGAGCACTTTGCAACCACCACAGGAGACACTCTGGCTCCTGGGGACAGTTATTTTCCGATGTAAGTGCAGATGGGACCCGGACCACTTGTCCAGAAGGTCCCATTGAAAAGTCCTTGCATGGAACCTTCCGAAGGGAATGGTCTCGTAGGCCGCCACCATTTTTCCCAGAACTCGAGTGCATTGGTGAACTGACACCCTTTTCGGTTTTAGCAGGTCTCTGACCATGTTCTGGATGTCCTGGGCTCTCTATTGGGAGGAAGACCTTCATTTGTTCCGTATCCAGTATCATACCTAGGAACGGTAGTCGAGTTGTCGGAATCAACTGACTTCGGTAGATTTAGAATCCAACCGTGTTGCTTGAGCACTCTCAGAGAGAGCGTCACACTGCTCAGCAATTTCTCTCTTGATCTCGCTTTTATCAGGAGATCGTCCAAGTGTGGGATAATTGTGATTTCATGCCTGCGCAGGACCACCATAATTTCCGCCATTATCTTGGTGAAAATCCTCGGGGCCGTGGAAAGTCCAAACGGCAACATCTGAAATTGGTAATGACAATCCTGTACAGCGAATCTCAGGTATTCCTGATGGGGGGCATATATGGGGACATGAAGGTACGCATCCTTTATGTCCAGAGACACCATAAACTCCCCCTCCTCCATGTTGGCTATTATCGCTCTGAGTGATTCCATTTTGAATTTGAATCTTTTTATGTACAGGTTTAGGGATTTCAGATTCAAAATAGGTCTGACCGAACCGTCCGATTTCGGGACCACAATTAGGGTTGAGTAGTAACCTCTTCCCTGCTGGTGCAGGGGAACCTTGATTATCACTTGCTGTATACACAGCGTTTGAATTGCAGCTAACACTACATCCCTTTCCGATGTGGAAGCTGGTAGGGCAGATTTGAAAAATCGGCGCGGGGGCACCTCCTCGAATTCCAGTTTGTAACCCTGGGAAACTATTTCCAACACCCAGAGATTCAGGTCTGATCTGACCCAGGCCTGACTGAAAAGTCGAAGACATGCCCCCACCGGTGCGGACTCCCTCAGGGGAGCCCCAGCGTCATGCTGTGGGTTTTGGAGCAGCCGGGAAGGACTTTTGTTCCTGGGCACCTGCCGAAGCAGGTGCTCTTTTGCCTCTGCCCTTACTTCTGGCAAGGAAAGAGGATCCCCGACCTCTTCTGGACTTGTGCGACCGAAAGGACTGCATCCGATAGGGTGGTACTTTCTTTTGCTGTTGGGGAATATATGGTAAAAAAATTAATTTACCTGCTGTAGCTGTGGAAACCAGGTCTGTCATCCCATCCCCAAACAATACATATCCCTTATAGCAGAGGTTCCCAAACTGTGTGCCGTGGCTCCCTGGGGTGCCTTGGGACACTTGCAGGGGTGCCCTGGGTTGGTGGTCCAGGACCAATTCAAATTATTCATGGTCAATATAATAGGCAAAACCAGTGCTGGTGGCTGCCAGTCATAAAATATGTGGCCAAACAGAAGCAGATACAACTCACCACACAACTGACCCTAAGGATGACATATAAACGCGATCTACTTAATGTAATATTTCTTTCTAAATTTCTCAATAAGAAATTTTTGGCCTAGGGGTGCCGTGAAAAAAATTCTGATATTCTAGGGAGCCGTGATTCAAAAAAGTTTGGAAACCACTGCCTTATAGGGTAGTACTTCCATATGTTTTTTGGAATCCGCATCATCCGTCCATTGGCGAGTCCATAAGGATCTTCTCGCCGAGATAGACATGGCATTTGCCCTAGAAGCTAGCAATCCAATGTCCCTTTGAGCATCCCTCATAAATAAGACTGCGTCTTTTATATGGGCTAGAGTTAAGAATAAAGTATCCTTATCCATATTATCAAAGTGATCTGTCAGCTCATCCGTCCAAGCTGCGATTGCGCTACACACTCATGTCGACGCAATTGTCGGTCTTAGCACAGCACCCGTATGAGAATAAATACACTTTAAGGTAGTTTCTTGCCTGCGATCTGCAGGGTCCTTAAGGGCTGCAGTGTCAGGAGACGGTAGCGCCACTTTCTTGGACAAGCGCGTCAGGGCCTTGTCCACAGTGGGGGGTGATTCCCAAATCTCCCTGTCCTGTTTAGGGAAGGGGTATGCCATATAAATTCTTTTGGGGATCTGCGGTCTCTTTTCCGGAGTCTCCCAAGCTTTTCCAAAGAAATCATTTAATTCATGAGATGTGGGAAAATTAATAATCTGTTTCTTTCCCTTAAACATGTATACCCTTGTGTCTGGGACCAAGGGTTCATCCTCAATATGCAACACATCCCTTAGTGCCACAATCATACACTGAATGGTTTTCGTCACCCTAGGGTGCAATTTTACTTCGTCATAGTCGACACTGGAATCAGAATCCGTGTCGGTAGTAGGGTCTTGTGTTAAGGGACGCTTTTGAGACCCCGACGGGCCCTGTGAGTCGGTCCAATCCGAGGATTGACCCCCTGATGTCCCCCCTAATTCAGCCTTATCAAGCCTTTTATGTAAAGATGCCACACTTGCATTCAACATATGCCACATGTCAATCCAATCCTGAGTCGGCACAACCGACGGGGACACCACTCATTTTGCTCCACCTCCTCCTTGGAGAAGCCTTCCGCCTCAGACATGTCGACACACACGTACCGACACCCCACACACACAGGGATTAACCTATAAGGGGACAAAACCCCAAACAGGCCCTTAGGAGAGAGAGAGAGTATGCCAGCACACACCCAGCGCTTAAAAACACTGGAATATATATGACCAGATAGCGCTATATATATATATATATATATATATATATATATATAAATAAACACCTCAATTCCCACTCACTGCGTCGCCAAAGTGCTCCCCTCCTCTTTTTTCCAGCCTGTGAAGTTCAGCAGGGGAGAGATCAGGGAGCCAGCGTATCTCATGCAGTTACTGTGGAGAAAATGGCGCTGGTTAGTGCTGAGGATCAAGCCCCGCCCACCCGACGGCGGGCTTCGGTCCCAGTAATTCTATATAAAAAATGGCGGGGGATTTTAGGATTTACTGTCCCACAGCCTAATCCTGCTTTATATTGCCAAAAAATGAGGAAACTTGCTGCCCAGGGCGCCCCCCCTTCAGTGCCTGCTTGTGTGTGTGTACTGGGAGCAATGGCGCGCAGCATACCGCTGCGCGCTTACCTCATGAAGATCTGATGTCTTCTGCCGCCTGATTTATTCTTTGCCTTCTCATACTCGCCTGGCTTCTATCTTCGGCATCTGTGAGGAGGACGGCGGCGCGGCTCCGGGACGAACCCCAGGTGAGACCTGTGTTCCGACTCCCTCTGGAGCTAATGGTGTCCAGTAGCCTTAGAAACAGTGCCCAACTTGACAAGCCAGCTCTGCTTCTCTCTCCTCAGTCCCACGATGCAGTGAGCCTGTTGCCAACAGGACTCCCTGAAAATAAAAAACCTAACATTCTTCAAAACAGAAAACTCTGGAGAGCTCTCTGCATTGTACCCTTTCTCCTCTGGGCACAGAATCTAACTGAGGTCTGGAGGAGGGGCATAGAGGGAGGAGCCAGTGCACACCCATAGTCAAAGTTCTTTTTAGGTGCCCTATCTCCTGCAGAGCCCGTCTATACCCCATGGTCCTTACGGAGTCCCCAGCATCCTCTAGGACGTAAGAGAAAAATATTGTATTTTATGACCTTCAGGCTGTGTGTATAAGAAACATAAATGAATTGTGTGAATGTACACACACTTTGTTTAATACACAAAGTTATTAAAAATATTGTATTAAATGACCTTCAGACTGTGTGTATAAGGTTTATATGAAACAAAAGAATTGTGTGAATGTACACACACTTTGTTTAATGCACAAAGTTATAAAAAATATTGGCTAAAATGACCTTCAGGCTGTGTGTATAAGGTGTATATGTAACAGAAAATGCATGAAGCGCTTAGACTTAGGTCCCATCGCCATGATCTCATTACGGTATGCAATTATTCCAAAATACGGAAAAATCCGATATTCAAAATACTTCTGGTCCCAAGCATTTTGGATAAGGGATACTCAACCTGTTGCACCAAAAACGGAAGTACTGTAGACGTTTTTAGTTAACCTGTCAATTAATTTTATAAACCAACAAATTAGATAAAGGATAAAAAAAAGAAAAGAAAATTCTTCATGGAGAGTTCTTATAATATACATATATAACTAGGAAGAAGCAGTGTCATTTGTATGTAATGAGAGTATGAGGCTCACAAATAAGATGTACACTAAACGATGCACCAACTTGAAGGATTAGTCTTTTCCATCCACTTAAGCCTAGCCATTAATGTTGGAGGTGTCCAGGCACCAACGTTTTCATTATTCCAGATATTTAGCATTGCAGTTATTTCCATTAGTGAAGTGTGTGTATACAGGTTGAATATCACATATCCAAATATTCCGAAATACGGAATATTCCGAAATACGGACTTTTTTGAGTGAGAGTGAGATAGTGAAACCTTTGTTTTCTGATGCCTCAATGTACACAAACTTTGTTTAATACACAAACTTATTAAAAATATTGTATTAAATGACCTTCAGGCTGTGTGTATAAGGTGTATATGAAACAAATGAATTGTGTGAATGTACACACACTTTGTTTAATGTACAAAGTTATAAAAAATATTGGCTAAAATGACCTTCAGGCTGTGTGTATAAGGTGTATATGAAACATAAATGCATTCTGTGCTTAGATTTAGGTCCCATCACCATGATAATAAGAATTTACTTACCGATAATTCTATTTCTCATAGTCCGTAGTGGATGCTGGGACTCCGTAAGGACCATGGGGAATAGCGGCTCCGCAGGAGACTGGGCACAAAAGTAAAAACTTGAACTAGCTGGTGTGCACTGGCTCCTCCCCCTATGACCCTCCTCCAAGCCTCAGTTAGGATACTGTGCCCGGACGAGCGTACATAATAAGGAAGGATATTGAATCCCGGGTAAGACTCATACCAGCCACACCAATCACACCGTACAACCTGTGATCTGAACCCAGTTAACAGTATGATAAACGAAGGAGCCTCTGAAAAGATGGCTCACAACAATAATAACCCGAATTTTGTAACAATAACTATACACAAGTATTGCAGACAATCCGCACTTGGGATGGGCGCCCAGCATCCACTACGGACTATGAGAAATAGAATTATCGGTAAGTAAATTCTTATTTTCTCTAACGTCCTAAGTGGATGCTGGGACTCCGTAAGGACCATGGGGATTATACCAAAGCTCCCAAACGGGCGGGAGAGTGCGGATGACTCTGCAGCACCGAATGGGAGAACTCCAGGTCCTCCTCAGCCAGGGTATCAAATTTGTAGAATTTAGCAAACGTGTTTGCCCCTGACCAAGTAGCTGCTCGGCAAAGTTGTAAAGCCGAGACCCCTCGGGCAGCCGCCCAAGATGAGCCCACCTTCCTTGTGGAATGGGCTTTTACAGATTTTGGCTGTGGCAGGCCTGCCACAGAATGTGCAAGCTGAATTGTACTACAAATCCAACGAGCAATCGTCTGCTTAGAAGCAGGAGCACCCAGCTTGTTGGGTGCATACAGGATAAACAGCGAGTCAGATTTCCTGACTCCAGCCGTCCTGGAAATATATATTTTCAGGGCCCTGACTACGTCCAGTAACTTGGAGTCCTCCAAGTCCCTAGTAGCCGCAGGCACCACAATAGGCTGGTTCACGTGAAACGCTGAAACCACCTTTGGGAGAAATTGAGGACGAGTCCTCAATTCTGCCCTATCCGTGTGAAAAATCAGGTAAGGGCTTTTATAAGATAAAGCCGCCAATTCTGAGACACGCCTGGCTGAAGCCAGGGCTAACAGCATTACCACTTTCCATGTGAGATATTTTAATTCCACAGTGGTGAGTGGTTCAAACCAATGTGATTTTAGGAACCCCAAAACCACATTGAGATCCCAAGGTGCCACCGGGGGCACAAAAGGAGGCTGTATATGCAGTACCCCTTTGACAAAAGTCTGGACTTTAGGCACTGAAGCCAGTTCTTTTTGGAAGAAAATCGACAGTGCCGAAATTTGAACCTTAATGGACCCTAATTTTAGGCCCATAGACAGTCCTGTTTGCAGGAAATGTAGGAAGCGACCCAGTTGAAATTCCTCTGTAGGGGCCTCTTTGGCCTCACACCACGCAACATATTTTCGCCAAATGCGGTGATAATGTTTTGCGGTTACATCCTTCCTGGCCTTTATCAGGGTAGGGATGACTTCTTCTGGAATGCCTTTTTCCTTCAGGATCCGGCGTTCAACCGCCATGCCGTCAAACGCAGCCGCGGTAAGTCTTGGAACAGACAAGGTCCCTGCTGGAGCAGGTCCTTTCTTAGAGGTAGAGGCCACGGGTCCTCCGTGAGCATCTCTTGAAGTTCCGGGTACCAAGTCCTTCTTGGCCAATCCGGAACCACGAGTATAGTTCTTACTCCTCTCCTTTTTATGATTCTCAGTACTTTTGGTATGAGAGGCAGAGGAGGGAACACATACACTGACTGGTACACCCATGGTGTTACCAGAGCGTCCACCGCTATTGCCTGAGGGTCCCTTGACCTGGCGCAATATCTGTCTAGTTTTTTGTTGAGACGGGACGCCATCATGTCCACCTTTGGTTTTTCCCAACGGTTTACCATCTCTTGGAAGACTTCTGGATGAAGTCCCCACTCCCCCGGGTGAAGGTCGTGTCTGCTGAGGAAGTCCGCTTCCCAGTTGTCCACTCCCGGAATGAACACTGCTGACAGTGCTATCACATGATTCTCCGCCCAGCGAAGAATCCTTGCAGCTTCTGCCATCGCCCTCCTGCTTCTCGTGCCGCCCTGTCTGTTTACGTGGGCGACTGACGTGATGTTGTCCGATTGGATCAATACCGCCTGACCCTGAAGCAGGGGTTTTGCTTGACTTAGGGCATTGTAAATGGCCCTTAGTTCCAGAATGTTTATATGAAGAGATGTTTCCATGCTTGACCACAAGCCCTGGAAATTTTGTCCCTGTGTGACTGCTCCCCAGCCTCTCAGGCTGGCATCTGTGGTCACCAGGATCCAATCCTGAATGCCGAATCTGCGGCCCTCTAGTAGATGAGCACTCTGCAGCCACCACAGAAGAGACACCCTTAGCACTGAAACGTTCTTGCATGGAATCTTCCGAATGGAATCGCTTCGTAAGAAGCCACCATTTTTCCCAGGACCCTCGTGCACTGATGCACTGACACCTGGCCTGGTTTTAGGAGATTCCTGACTAGCTCGGATAACTCCCTGGCCTTCTCCTCTGGGAGAAACACCTTTTTCTGGACTGTGTCCAGAATCATTCCTAGGAACAGGAGACGTGTCGTTGGAATCAGCTGCGATTTTGGAATATTTAGAATCCACCCGTGCTGACGTAACACTAACTGAGATAGTGCTACTCCGACTTCTAACTGTTCCCTGGACCTTGCCCTTATCAGGAGATCGTCCAAGTAAGGGATAATTAAAACGCCTTTTCTTCGAAGAAGAATCATCATTTCGGCCATTACCTTGGTAAAGACCCGAGGTGCCGTGGACAACCCAAACGGCAGCGTCTGAAACTGATAATGACAGTTTTGTACTACAAACCTGAGGTACCCTTGGTGAGAAGGGTAGATTGGGACGTGGAGATAAGCATCTTTGATGTCCAGAGACACCATATAGTCCCCTTCTTCCAGGTTTGCTATCACTGCTCTGAGTGACTCCATCTTGAATTTGAACCTCTTTATGTAAGTGTTCAAGGATTTTAGATTTAAAATTGGTCTCACCGAGCCGTCCGGCTTCGGTACCACAAACAGCGTGGAATAATACCCCTTTCCCTGTTGTAGGAGAGGTACCTTGATTATCACCTGCTGGGAATACAGCTTGTGAATGGCTTCCAAAACTGCCTCCCTGTCGGAGGGAGACTTTGGTAGAGCAGACTTCAGGAACCGGCGAGGGGGAGACGTCTCGAATTCCAGTTTGTACCCCTGTGATACTACCTGCAGAATCCAGGGGTCCACTTGCGAGTGAGCCCACTGCGCGTTGAAATTTTTGAGACGGGCCCCCACCGTGTCCGAGTCCGCTTGTAAAGCCCCAGCGTCATGCTGAAGACTTGGCAGAAGCAGAGGAGGGCTTCTGCTCCTGGGAAGAGGCTGCCTGGTGCAGTCTTTTTCCTCTTCCTCTGCCCCGGGGCAGAAATGAGTGGCCTTTTGCCCGCTTGTACTTATGGGAACGAAAGGACTGAGTTTGAAAAGACGGTGTCTTTTTCTGCTGAGAGGTGAGCTGGGGTAAAAAGGTGGACTTTCCGGCCGTTGCCGTGGCCACCAGGTCCGATAGACCGGCCCCAAATAACTCCTCCCCTTTATACGGCAATACTTCCATATGTCGTTTGGAATCCGCATCCCCTGACCACTGTCGCGTCCATAACGCTCTTCTGGCAGAAATGGACATAGCACTCACTCTTGATGCCAGGGTGCAAATATCCCTCTGTGCATCACGCATATATAGTAATGCATCCTTCAAATGCTCTATAGTTAGTAATATACTGTCCCTATCCAGGGTATCAATATTTTCAGTCAGGGAATCCGACCACGCCACTCCAGCACTGCACATCCAGGCTGAGGCGATTGCTGGTCGTAGTATAACACCAGTATGTGTGTATATACCCTTCAGGATATTTTCCAGCCTTCTATCCGCTGGTTCTTTGAGGGCGGCCGTATCAGGAGACGGTAACGCTACTTGTTTAGATAAACGTGTGAGCGCTTTATCTACTCTAGGGGGTGTTTCCCAACGCGCCCTAACCTCTGGCGGGAAAGGGTATAGTGCCAATAATTTATTAGAAATTAGCACTTTTTTATTGGGGGAAACCCACGCTTTATCACACACCTCATTTAATTCATCTGACTCAGGAAAAGCTACTGGTAGTTTTTTTCACTCCCCACATAATACCCTTCTTTGTGGTACTTGTAGTGTCAGAAATGTTCAATGCCTCCTTCATTGCCGTGATCATGTAACGTGTGGCCCTACTGGACATTACGTTTGTCTCCTCACCGTCGACACTGGACTCAGTATCCGTGTCTGGGTCTGTGTCGACCCACTGAGGTAACGGGCGTTTTATCGCCCCTGACGGTGTCTGAGACGCCTGGACAGGCACTAATTGATTTGTCGGCTGTCTCATGTCGTCAACAGTTTTTTGTAAAGTGCTGACATTGTCACGTAGTTCTTTAAATACAACCATCCAGTCAGGTGTCGACTCCCTAGGGGGTGACATCACTAACACAGGCAATTGCTCTGCTTCCACATCATTTTCCTCCTCATACATGTCGACACAATCGTACCGACACCCAGCACACACACAGGGAATGCTCTGACAGAGGACAGGACCCCACTAGCCCTTTGGGGAGACAGAGGGAGAGTTTGCCAGCACACACCAGAGCGCTATATATATATATATATATATATATATATATATATATATATAGGGATAACCTTATATAAGTGTTACTCCCTTTTATAGCTGCTGTTTATAATTTAGCTGCCAATAGTGCCCCCCCCTCTCTCGTTTTTACCCTGATTCTGTAGGGACTGCAGGGGAGAGTCAGGGAGCCGTCCTTCCAGCGGAACTGTGAGGGAAAATGGCGCTTGTGTGCTGAGGAGATAGGCTCCGCCCCTTCACGACGGCCTTATCTCCCGCTTTTTTCTGGAAAACTGGCAGGGGTTAAATACATCCATATAGCCCAGGAGCTATATGTGATGTATTTCTTTTGCCATCCTAAGGTATTTCTGTTTTTATTGCGTCTCAGGGCGCTCCCCCCCAGCGCCCTGCACCCTCAGTGACCGGAGTGTGAAGTGTGCTGAGAGCAATGGCGCACAGCTGCAGTGCTGTGCGCTACCTTAGTTGAAGACAGGAACGTCTTCTGCCGCCGATTTCACCGGACCTCTTCGTTCTTCTGGCTCTGTAAGGGGGCCGGCGGCGCGGCTCCGGGACCCATCCAGGCTGAACCTGTGATCGTCCCTCTGGAGCTAATGTCCAGTAGCCTAAGAAACCCAATCCACTCTGCACGCAGGTGAGTTCGTTTCTTCTCCCCTTAGTCCCACGATGCAGTGAGCCTGTTGCCAGCAGGACTCACTGAAAATAAAAAACCTAAAATAAACTTTTACTCTAAGCAGCTCAGGAGAGCCACCTAGCATGCACCCTTCTTGTTCGGGCACAAAAATCTAACTGGGGCTTGGAGGAGGGTCATAGGGGGAGGAGCCAGTGCACACCAGCTAGTTCAAGCTTTTACTTTTGTGCCCAGTCTCCTGCGGAGCCGCTATTACCCATGGTCCTTACGGAGTCCCAGCATCCACTTAGGACGTTAGAGAAATCTCATTATGGTATGCAATTATTCCAAAATACGGAAAAATACGATATCCAAAATATCTCTGGTCCCAAGCATTTTGTATAAGGGATACTCAACCTGTATTTCACAATCTTACTGAAACTTTAAGAAGCCCTAAAACTATGCAGGGAAACGCTGACTCATCAATACCCTACCAATCCCTGGCACTCCATGCCCTGCTATAAGTTAAGCACGCATTAACAGCAAAACTACAGCACGGCAAGTATGCTGGAATGTGTAGTTACAGAGCAGCTGAAGTGCCACAGGTTCCCTACCTGTGCCCTAGCAATTCCTTTTATTCTCTTGTCAATTGCAATAAAGCTTAAAGAGGAATGGAAGCAGCAGCTATTGCACCAACCTTTGCTATTTTGGTAAAACAAAAATGCATAATAAGAAAGCACCACGTATTTGTAAAAGCTTAAGGCACCCATCCACTAGTCCGATTCGGGCAGTTTTCTTCAGATTTCGACGCATTCGACCTTCAAATCTGAAGATGCGCAATCCTGTGTCAGATATATGTCTGAACTACAGATCTCTGAGGCTGCCCCAACTTATTTATGTGAATCTGAAGAAATCAGGTGCACATCTGAGGTTTTTTTTTGCTTCAGATGTACAGTATCTGACCAGATTCAGCTGAAGTGTCATTTGACTGGCATCTCCCTGGCCACTCCCACCCACCACGAGGACTCGGCAGCAACATCAAACCACAGCACATACAAGTTGGACCGGATTCCTTTGATTTTTGGTATGTGAAGGGCACACTGTCCACCAATGGTTTGTTTACAGTGTATTTTCCTACTGCCCACCAATGTTTATTGTATAATCACACTGCCCACCAATGGTTATTGTTATATACCCCCCTGGTAGCCCAGCCTACTATATTTAAATATCACATCAGATCAATCACATGTAGCATGTGTGCATCAGAGATATCTGATGCGATCTGTCGGCACATGATCGATCGCATCAAATATATCTGAAGTGACTGTAGTGAAAATTAAAGCCAAGGTCCGATCAGATTGCTGGGAAGCTCCCTGGAGAGTTCAAGAGAAATCTGATGAGATCTGCAGTTCAGACAAGTCTGAGTAGTGGATGGCCACCTTTACATGTAGTGTTATTTGTGTGGGTAAGTCCAAACCCAGACAACATGAGCCTACAGTATCAATACAAATGTAGTAGTATTTGACACAGACTAAAGAGTTAAAGTGGAGACATTTAATAGCCTATAGAATGTGTCTGCCAATAGACTCCCCAAACAGGGAAAGCAGCCAGGAATAGCAAGAAGCAGCTGGATATGCTGGCCTGCTAATTTCCTTGACTTGTCACGATGTCAAGATATGCAATACACAATCTAATAGATTTGTTTCAGTATAGGAGTCCACGGTGCACGGAACACTCGTGTCCAACAATCGGTGTGATGGAGCAGCGCAGCAAGCTATGAAGGCTTGGTCATCGTGATCTTACTGGCATGTAATTAGCAGATACAGGTTGAGTATCCCATATCCAAATATTCCGAAATACGGAATATTCCGAAATACGGACTTTGAGTGAGACTGAGATATTGAAACCTTTGTTTTTTGATGGCTCAGTGTACACAAACTTTGTTTAATACTCAGTTATTAAAAATATTGTATTAAATGAACTTCAGACTGTGTGTATAAGGTGTATATGAAACATAAATGAATTCTGTGAATGTACACACACTTTGTTTAATGCACAAAGTTATAAAAAATATTGGCTAAAATGACCTTCAGGCTGTGTGTATAAGGTGTATATGAAACATAAATGCATTCTGTGCTTAGATTTAGGTCCCATCACCATAATAATAAGAATTTACTTACCGATAATTCTATTTCTCATAGTCCGTAGTGGATGCTGGGGACCCCGAAAGGACCATGGGGAATAGCAGCTCCGCAGGAGACTGGGCACAAAGTAAAAGCTTTAGGACTAGCTGGTGTGCACTGGCTCCTCCCCCTATGACCCTCCTCCAAGCCTCAGTTAGGATACTGTGCCCGGACGAGCGTACACAATAAGGAAGGATTTTGAATCCCGGGTAAGACTCATACCAGCCACACCAATCACACCGTACAACTTGTGATCTGAACCCAGTTAACAGCATGATAACAGAAGGAGCCTCTGAAAAGATGGCTCACAACAATAATAACCCGATTTTTGTAACAATAACTATGTACAAGTAATGCAGACAATCCGCACTTGGGATGGGCGCCCAGCATCCACTACGGACTATGAGAAATAGAATTATCGTTAAGTAAATTCTTATTTTCTCTAACGTCCTGGTGGATGCTGGGGACTCCGAAAGGACCATGGGGATTACACCAAAGCTCCCAAACGGGCGGGAGAGTGCGGATGACTCTGCAGCACCGAATGAGAGTACTCCAGGTCCTCCTCAGCCAGGGTATCAAATTTGTTGAATTTAGCAAACGTGTTTGCCCCTGACCAAGTAGCTGCTCGGCAAAGTTGTAAAGCCGAGACCCCTCGGGCAGCCGCCCAAGATGAGCCCACTTTCCGTGTGGAATGGGCTTTTACAGATTTTGGCTGTGGCAGGCCTGCCACAGAATGTGCAAGCTGAATTGTACTACAAATCCAACGAGCAATCGTCTGCTTAGAAGCAGGAGCACCCAGCTTGTTGGGTGCATACAGGATAAACAGCGAATCAGATTTCCTGACTCCAGCCGTCCTGGAAACATATATTTTCAGGGCCCTGACTACGTCCAGCAACTTGGAATCCTCCAAGTCCCTAGTAGCCGCAGGCACCACAATAGGCTGGTTTAAGTGAAATGCTGAAACCACCTTAGGTAGAAATTGAGGACGAGTCCTCAATTCTGCCCTGTCCGTATGAAAAATTAGGTAGGGGCTTTTATAGGATAAAGCCGCCAATTCTGAGACACGCCTGGCTGAAGCCAGAGCTCACAGCATTACCACTTTCCATGTGAGATATTTTAAGTCCACAGTGGTGAGTGGTTCAAACCAATGTGATTTTAGGAATCCCAAAACTACATTGAGATCCCAAGGTGCCACTGGAGGCACAAAAGGAGGCTGTATATGCAGTACTCCCTTATTAAACGTCTGAACTTCAGGAACAGAAGCCAGTTCTTTTTGGAAGAATATTGACAGGGCCGAAATTTGAACCTTAATGGACCCTAATTTGAGGCCCATAGACAGTCCTGTTTGCAGGAAATGCAGGAAACGACCCAGTTGAAATTCCTCTATAGGGGCCTTCCTGGCCTCGCACCACGCAACATATTTACGCCAAATACAGTGATAATGTTGTATGGTTACATCCTTCCTGGCTTTGATCAGGGTAGGGATGACTGCATCCGGAATGCCTTTTTCCTTCAGGATCCGGCGTTCAACCGCCATGCCGTCAAACGCAGCCGCGGTAAGTCTTGGAACAGACATGGTCCCTGCTGGAGCAGGTCCTTTCTTACAGGTAGAGGCCACGGGTCTTCCGTGAGCATCTCTTGAATTTCCGGGTACCAAGTCCTTCTTGGCCAATCCGGAGCCACGAGTATAGTCTTTACTCCTCTCCTTCTTATGATTCTCAGTACTTTTGGTATGAGAGGAAGAGGAGGGAACACATACACTGACTGGTACACCCACGGTGTTACCAGAGCGTCCACAGCTATTGCCTGAAGGTCCCTTGACCTGGCGCAATATCTGTCCAGTTTTTTGTTGAGGCGGGACGCCATCATGTCCACCTTTGGTTTTTCCCAACGGTTCACAATCATGTGGAAGACTTCTGGGTGAAGTCCCCACTCCCCCGGGTGAAGATCGTGTCTGCTGAGGAAGTCTGCTTCCCAGTTGTCCACTCCCGGAATGAACACTGCTGACAGTGCTATCACATGATTCTCCGCCCAGCGAAGAATCCTTGCAACTTCCATCATTGCCCTCCTGCTTCTTGTGCCGCCCTGTCTGTTTACGTGGGCGACTGCCGTGATGTTGTCCGACTGGATCAACACCGGCTGACCCTGAAGCAGAGGTCTTGCCTGACTTAGGGCATTGTAAATGGCCCTTAGTTCCAGGATTTTTATGTGAAGTGACGTTTCCATGCTTGACCACAAGCCCTGGAAATTTCTTCCCTGTGTGACTGCTCCCCAGCCTCTCAGGCTGGCATCCGTGGTCACCAGGACCCAATCCTGAATGCCGAATCTGCGGCGCTCTAGGAGATGAGCACTCTGTAACCACCACAGGAGAGACACCCTTGTCCTTGGAGACAGGGTTATCCGCTGATGCATTTGAAGATGCGATCCGGACCATTTGTCCAGCAGATCCCACTGAAAAGTTCTTGCGTGGAATCTGCCGAATGGAATCGCTTCGTAAGAAGCCACCATCTTTCCCAGGACCCTTGTGCATTGATGTACTGACACTTGGCCTGGTCTTAGGAGGTTCCTGACTAGGTCGGATAACTCCTTGGCTTTCTCCTCCGGGAGAAACACCTTTTTCTGTACTGTGTCCAGAATCATCCCTAGGAACAGCAGACGTGTCGTTGGAATCAGCTGCGATTTTGGAATATTTAGAATCCATCCGTGCTGTCGTAGTACTACTTGAGATAGTGCTACTCCGACCTCTAACTGTTCTCTGGACCTTGCCCTTATCAGGAGATCGTCCAAGTAAGGGATAATTAAGACGCCTTTTCTTCGAAGAAGAATCATCATTTCGGCCATTACCTTGGTAAAGACCCGGGGTGCCGTGGACAATCCAAACGGCAGCGTCTGAAACTGATAGTGACAGTTCTGTACCACAAACCTGAGGTACCCTTGGTGAGAAGGGCAAATTGGGACATGGAGGTAAGCATCCTTGATGTCCAGAGACACCATAAAGTCCCCTTCTTCTAGGTTCGCTATCACTGCTCTGAGTGACTCCATCTTGAACTTGAACCTTTTTATGTAAGTGTTCAAGGATTTCAGATTTAAAATGGGTCTCACCGAGCCGTCCGGCTTCGGTACCACAAACAGCGTGGAATAATACCCCTTTCCCTGTTGTAGGAGGGGTACCTTGATTATCACCTACTGGGAATACAGCTTGTGAATGGCTTCCAATACCGCCTCCCTGTCGGGGGGAGACGTTGGTAAAGCAGACTTCAGGAACCGGCGAGGGGGAGACGTCTCGAATTCCAATTTGTACCCCTGAGATACTACCTGCAGGATCCAGGGGTCCACTTGCGAGTGAGCCCACTGCGCGCTGAAATTCTTGAGACGGGCCCCCACCTTGCATGAGTCCGCTTGTAAGGCCCCAGCGTCATGCTGAGGACTTGGCAGAAGCGGGGGAGGGCTTCTGTTCGTGGGAAGAGGCTGTTTGCTGCAGTCTTTTTCCCCTTCCTCTGCCCCGGGGCAGGTATGAGTGGCCTTTTGCCCGCTTGCCCTTATGGGGACGAAAGGACTGAGCCTGAAAAGACGGTATCTTTTTCTGCTGCGAGGTGACTTGGGGTAAAAAGGTGGATTTTCCAGCCGTTGCCGTGGCCACCAGGTCCGATAGACCGACCCCAAATAACTCCTCCCCTTTATACGGCAATACTTCCATATGCCGTTTGGAATCCGCATCCCCTGACCACTGTCGCGTCCATAATCCTCTTCTGGCAGAAATGGACATCGCACTTACTCTTGATGCCAGAGTGCAAATATCCCTCTGTGCATCTCGCATATATAGAAATGCATCCTTTAAATGCTCTATAGTCAATAATATATTGTCCCTGTCCAGGGTATCAATATTTTCAGTCAGGGAATCCGACCAAGCCACCCCAGCACTGCACATCCAGGCTGAGGCGATTGCTGGTCGCAGTATAATACCAGTATGTGTGTATATACTTTTAAGGATATTTTCCAGCTGCCTATCAGCTGGTTCCTTGAAGGCGGCCGTATCAGGAGACGGTAAAGCCACTTATTTTGATAAGCGTGTGAGCGCCTTATCTACGCTAGGGGGTGTTTCCCAACGCGCCCTAACCTCTGGCGGGAAAGGGTATAATGCCAATAATTTTTTAGAAATGAGGAGAAAAATGAGCAGTTTTTTATCGGGGGAAACCCACGCTTCATCACACACCTCATTTAATTAATCTGATTCAGGAAAAACTACGGGTAGTTTTTTCACACCCCACATAATACCCTTTTTTGTGGTACTTGTAGTATCAGAAATGTTCAAAACCTCCTTCATTGCCGTGATCATGTAACGTGTGGCCCTACTGGAAAATACGTTTGTTTCCTCACCGTCGACACTGGAGTCAGTGTCCGTGTCAGTGTCTGTATCGACCTGAGGTAACGGGCGTTTTATAGCCCCTGACGGTGTTTGAGACGCCTGTACAGGTATTAACTGATTTGCCGGCTGTCTCATGTCGTCAACAGTCTTTTGTAAAGTGCCGACACTATCACGTAATTCTTTCCATAAGACCATCCAGTCAGGTGTCGACTCCCTAGGGGGTGACATCACTAACACAGGCAATTGCTCCGCCTCCACACCATTTTTCTCCTCATACATGTCGACACAGCGTACCGACACACAGCACACACACAGGGAATGCTCTGACAGAGGACAGGACCCCACTAGCCCTTTGGGGAGACAGAGGGAGAGTTTGCCAGCACACACCAGAGCGCTATATATATATATATATACAGGGATAACCTTATATAAGTGTTTTTCCCTAATATAGCTGCTGTATATATTAATATGCCAATTTAGTGCCCCCCCTCTCTTGGTTTACCCTGTTTCTGTAGTGCAGGACTGCAGGGGAGAGTCAGGGAGCCTTCCTCCAACGGAGCTGTGAGGAAAAAATGGCGCTTGTGTGCTGAGGAGATAGGCTCCGCCCCTTTTCCGGCGGCCTTTCTCCCGCTTTTTTGTGGAAAACTGGCAGGGGTTAAATACATCCATATAGCCCAGGAGCTATATGTGATGTATTTTTAGCCATTTAAGGTATTTTCAGTGCGTCCCAGGGCGCCCCCCCCCAGCGCCCTGCACCCTCAGTGACCGGAGTGTGAAGTGTGCTGAGAGCAATGGCGCACAGCTGCGGTGCTGTGCGCTACCTTATTGAAGACAGGACGTCTTCTGCCGCCGATTTTCCGGACCTCTTCACTCTTCTGGCTCTGTAAGGGGGCCGGCGGCGCGGCTCCGGGACCCATCCATGGCTGGGCCTGTGATCGTCCCTCTGGAGCTAATGTCCAGTAGCCTAAGAAGCCCAATCCACTCTGCACGCAGGTGAGTTCGCTTCTTCTCCCCTTAGTCCCTCGATGCAGTGAGCCTGTTGCCAGCAGGTCTCACTGAAAATAAAAAAATAAGAATTTACTTACCGATAATTCTATTTCTCGGAGTCCGTAGTGGATGCTGGGGTTCCTGAAAGGACCATGGGGAATAGCGGCTCCGCAGGAGACAGGGCACAAAAAGTAAAGCTTTAGGATCAGGTGGTGTGCACTGGCTCCTCCCCCTATGACCCTCCTCCAAGCCTCAGTTAGGTACTGTGCCCGGACGAGCGTACACAATAAGGAAGGATTTATGAATCCCGGGTAAGACTCATACCAGCCACACCAATCACACTGTACAACCTGTGATCTGAACCCAGTTAACAGTATGATAACAGCGGAGCCTCTGAAAAGATGGCTCACAACAATAATAACCCGATTTTTGTAACTATGTACAAGTAATGCAGATAATCCGCACTTGGGATGGGCGCCCAGCATCCACTACGGACTCCGAGAAATAGAATTATCGGTAAGTAAATTCTTATTTTCTCTATCGTCCTAGTGGATGCTGGGGTTCCTGAAAGGACCATGGGGATTATACCAAAGCTCCCAAACGGGCGGGAGAGTGCGGATGACTCTGCAGCACCGAATGAGAGAACTCCAGGTCCTCCTTAGCCAGGGTATCAAATTTGTAGGATTTTACAAACGTGTTTGCCCCTGACTAAATAGCCGCTCGGCAAAGTTGTAAAGCCGAGACCCCTCGGGCAGCCGCCCAAGATGAGCCCACCTTCCTTGTGGAATGGGCATTTACATATTTTGGCTGTGGCAGGCCTGCCACAGAATGTGCAAGCTGAATTGTATTACACATCCAACTAGCAAAAGTCTGCTTAAAAGCAAGAGCACCCAGTTTGTTGGGTGCATACAGGATAACAGCAAGTCAGTTTTCCTGACTCCAGCCGTCCTGGAACCTATATTTTCAGGGCCCTGACCACATCTAGCAACTTGGAGTCCTCCAAGTCCCTAGTAGGCGCAAGACACCACAATAAGCTGGTTCAGGTGAAACACTGACACCACCTTAGGGAGAGAACTGGGGACGAGTCCGCAGCTCTGCCCTGTCCGAATGGACAAACAGATATGGGCTTTTTTGAGAAAAAAACCACCAATTTGACACTCGCCTGGTCCAGGCCAGGTCCAAGAGCATGTTCACTTTTCATGTGAGATGCTTCAAATCCACAGATTTGACTGGTTTTAAACCAATGTGTTTTGAGGAATCCCAGAACTACGTTGAGATCCCACAGTGCCACTGGAGGCACAAAAGGGGGTTGTATATGCAATACTCCCTTGACAAACTTCTGGACTTCAAGAACTGAAGCCAATTCTTTCTGGAAGAAAAATCGACAGGGCCGAAATTTGAACCTTAATGGACCCCAATTTGAGGCCCATAGACACTCCTGTTTACAAGAAATGCAGGAATCGACCGAGTTGAAATTTCTTCGTGGGGCCTTCCTGGCCTCACACCACGCAACATATTTTCGCCACATGTGGTGATAATGTTGTGCGGTCACCTCCTTTCTGGCTTTGACCAGGGTGGGAATGACCTCTTCCTGAATGCCTTTTCCCTTAGGATCCGGCGTTCCACCGCCATGCCGTCAAACGCAGCTGCGGTAAGTCTTGGAACAGACATGGTACTTGCTGAAACAAGTCCCTTCTTAGCGGCAGAGGCCATAAGTCCTCTGTGAGCATCTCTTGAAGTTCCGGGTACCAAGTCCTTCTTGGCCAATCCGGAGCCATGAGTATAGTTCTTACTCCTCTACGTCTTATAATTCTCAGTACCTTAGGTATGAAAAGCAGAGGATGGAACACATACACCGACTGGTACACCCACGGTGTTACCAGAACGTCCACAGCTATTGCCTGAGGGTCTCTTAACCTGGCGCAATACCTGTCCCGTTTTTTGTTCAGACGGGACGCCATCATGTCCACCTTTGGTAATTCCCAACGGTTTACAATTATGTGGAAAACTTCCCCATGAAGTTCCCACTCTGCCGGGTGGAGGTCGTGCCTACTGAGGAAGTCTGCTTCCCAGTTTCCATTCCCGGAATGAAACACTGCTGACAGTGCTATCACATGATTTTCCGCCCAGCGAAAAGTCCTTGCAGTTTTTGCCACTGCCCTCCTGCTTCTTGTGCCGCCCTGTCTATTTACGTGGGCGACTGCCGTGATGTTTTATCCCACTGGATCAATACCGGCTGACCTTGAAGCAGAGGTCTTGCTAAGCTTAGAGCATTATAAATTTACCCTTAGCTATATTTATGTGGAGAAAAGTCTCCAGACTTGATCACACTCCCTGGAAATTTTTTCCTTGTGTGACTGCTCCCCAGCCTCTCGGGCTGGCCTCCGTGGTCACCAACATCCAAAACTGAATGCCGAATCTGCGGCCCTCTAGAAGATGAGCACTCTGTAACCACCACAGGAGAGACACCCTTGTCCTTGGATATAGGGTTATCCGCTGATGCATCTGAAGATGCGATCCGGACCATTTGTCCAGCAGATCCCACTGAAAAGTTCTTGCATGAAATCTGCCGACTGGAATTGCTTCGAAGGAAGTCACCATTTTTTTACCATGGCCCTTGTGCAATGATGCACTGATTTTAGGAGGTTCCTGACTAGCTCGGATAACTCCCTGGCTTTCTCTTCCGGGAGAAACACCTTTTTCTGGACTGTGTCCAGAATCATCCCTAAGCACAGGAGACTTGTTGTCGGGATCAGCTGCGATTTTGGAATCTTTAGAATCCACCCCTGCTGTTGTAACAGTATCAGAGATAGTGCTACTCCGACCTCCAACTGTTCCCTGGACTTTGCCCTTATCAGGAGATCGTCCAAGTAAGGGATAATTAAGACGCCTTTTCTTCGAAGAAGAACCATCATTTCGGCCATTACCTTGGTAAAGACCCGGGGTGCCGTAGACAATCCAAACGGCAGCGTCTGAAACTGATAGTGACAGTTCTGTACCACGAACCTGAGGTACCCTTAGTGATAAGGGCAAATTTGGGACATGGAGGTAAGCATCCCTGATGTCTCGGGACACCAGATAGTCCCCTTCTTCCCGGTTCGTTATCACTGCTCTGAGTGACTCCATCTTGATTTGAACCTTTGTAAGTGTTCAAATTTTTTTAGATTTAGAATAGGTCTCACCTAGCCTTCTGGCTTCAGTACCACAATATAGTGTGGAATAATACCCCTTTTCTTGTTGTAGGAGGGGTAATTTAATTATCACCTGCTGGGAATACAGCTCGTGAATTTTTTCCCATACTGCCTCCTTGTCGGAGGGAGACCTTGGTAAAGCTGCCTTCAGGAGCCTGCGCAGGGGAAACGTCTCGACATTCCAAACTGTACCCCTGGGATACTACTTGTAGGATCCAGGGGTCCTGTACGGTCTCAGCGTCATGCTGAGAGCTTGTCAGAAGCGGTGGAACGCTTCTGTTCCTGGGAATGGGCTGCCTGCTGCAGTCTTCTTCCCTTTCCTCTATCCCTGGGCAGATCTGACTCTTATAGGGACGAAAGGACTGAAGCTGAAAAGACGGTGTCTTTTTCTGCAGAGATGTGACTTAGGGTAAAAACGGTGTATTTTCCAGCAGTTGCCGTGGCCACCAGGTCCGATGGACCGACCCCAAATAACTCCTCTTCCTTTATACGGCAATACACCTTTGTGCCGTTTGGAATCTGCATCACCTGACCACTGTCGTGTCCATAAACATCTTCTGGCAGATATGGACATCGCACTTACTCTTGATGCCAGAGTGCAAATATCCCTCTGTGCATCTCGCATATATAGAAATACATCCTTTAAATGCTCTATAGTCAATAAAATACTGTCCCTGTCAAGGGTATCAATATTTTTAGTCAGGGAATCCGATCAAGCCACCCCAGCTCTGCACATCCAGGCTGAGGCGATCGCTGGTCGCAGTATAACACCAGTATGTGTGTATATACTTTTTATGATATTTTTCCAGCCTCCTGTCAGCTGGCTCCTTGAGGACGGCCCTATCTATAGACGGTACCGCCACTTGTTCTGATAAGCGTGTGAGCGCCTTATCCACCCTAAGGGGTGTTTCCCAACGCGCCCTAACTTCTGGCGGGAAAGGGTATACCGCCCATATTTTCTATCGGGGGGAACCCACGCATCATCACACACTTCATTTAATTTATCTGATTCAGGAAAAACTACGGTAGTTTTTTCACATCCCACATAATACCCTCTTTTGTGGTACTTGTAGTATCAGAAATATGTAACACCTCCTTCATTGCCCTTAACGTGTGGCCCTAATAAGGAATACGTTTGTTTATTCACCGTCGACACTGGATTCAGTGTCCCTGTCTGTGTCGACCGACTAAAGTAAACGGGCGTTTTAAAACCCCTGACGGTGTTTTTGAGACGTCTGGACCGGTACTAATCGTTTGTCGGCCGTCTCATGTCGTCAACCGACCTTGGCGCGTGTTGACATTATCACGTAATTCCCTAAATAAGCCATCCATTCCGGTGTCGACTCCCTAGAGAGTGACATCACCATTACAGGCAATTGCTCCGCCTCCTCACCAACATCGTCCTCATACATGTCGACACACACGTACCGACACACAGCACACACACAGGGAATGCTCTGATAGAGGACAGGACCCACTAGCCCTTTGGAGAGACAGAGGGAGAGTTTGCCAGCACACACCAAAAACGCTATAATTATATAGGGACAACCTTATATAAGTGTTTTCCCTTATAGCATATTTTTTTTTTTATTTCTAACGCCAAATTAGTGCCCCCCCTCTCTGTTTTAACCCTGTTTCTGTAGTGCAGTGCAGGGGAGAGCCTGGGAGCCTTCCCTCCAGCCTTTCTGTGAGGGAAAATGGCGCTGTGTGCTGAGGAGATAGGCCCCGCCCCTTTTTCGGCGGCCTCGTCTCCCGCTCTTAACGGATTCTGGCAGGGGTTAAATATCTCCATATAGCCCCCGGAGGCTATATGTGAGGTATTTTTAGCCAAAAAAGGTTTTCATTTGCCTCCCAGGGCGCCCCCCTCCCAGCGCCCTGCACCCTCAGTGACTGCCGTGTGAAGTGTGCTGAGAGGAAAATGGCGCACAGCTGCAGTGCTGTGCGCTACCTTAAGAAGACTGAGGAGTCTTCTGCCGCCGATTCTGGACCTCTTCTCGTTTCAGCATCTGCAAGGGGGCCGGCGGCGAGGCTCCGGTGACCATCCAGGCTGTACCTGTGATCGTCCCTCTGGAGCTAATGTCCAGTAGCCAAGAAGCCAATCCATCCTGCACGCAGGTGAGTTCACTTCTTCTCCCCTAAGTCCCTCGTTGCAGTGATCCTGTTGCCAGCAGGACTCACTGTAAAATAAAAAACCTAAGCTAAACTTTTCTAAGCAGCTCTTTAGGAGAGCCACCTAGATTGCACCCTTCTCGGCCGGGCACAAAAATCTAACTGAGGCTTGGAGGAGGGTCATAGGGGGAGGAGCCAGTGCACACCACCTGATCCTAAAGCTTTACTTTTTGTGCCCTGTCTCCTGCGGAGCCGCTATTCCCCATGGTCCTTTCAGGAACCCCAGCATCCACTAGGACGATAGAGAAAACCTATTTAAACTTTTACTCTAAGCAGCTCAGGAGAGCCACCTAGATTGCACCCTTCTCGTTCGGGCACAAAATCTTAACTGAGGCTTGGAGGAGGGTCATAGGGGGAGGAGCCAGTGCACACCAGCTAGTCCTAAAGCTTTTACTTTGTGCCGAGTCTCCTGCGGAGCCGCTATTCCCCATGGTCCTTTCGGAGTCCCCAGCATCCACTAGGACGTTAGAGAAATCTCGTTATGGTATGCAATTATTCCAAAATACAGAAAAATCCGATATCCAAAATTCCTCTGGTCCCAAGCATTTTGGATAAGGGATACCCAACCTGTACCATCATTTAGCTCTAGGTCGCCAGTGCACAACATAAACTAACATTACTACTATGCAGCAGTCAGTTCCAGACTCACTAGAGGGAATAATTTTCTTTACAGGGCTGGTCTAATTTCCACAGTAGCCGAAATATGCTTTCATTTTATTGCCATAGCTGAAAGTAAAGAAAAAAAAAAAAACACACGAAAAAAAAACAACCCCCCCCCCCACACTTTAAATGGCTCTTAGGTGGGAATTGAATTAGCAGTGATAAGCTAACGCAAATTAATACATCGCCCTAAAATTCCACATATCGCCTGTATACTCACTCCCATTTTTAAAGCAAATTAAAAACGATCGAAAACAGAATTCTCTCAATAATTCTTGCTGGCTAATGCAGTGAAAAGTCTAGGTGAAAATGGGGAAATCTGCCTGAACCCCAATAAAAAGGAAAAACTAATAGCCCCCCCCAAAAAAAACAAAAAAAAAACCCCCAAAAAACATTTCCCGTTCATGCAGAACCCAAAAATACTTCTCCCACATCTCTAAACCCATTTCCTACACTTTTTTCCCCCCACCCCAAAAACGACATTGGCCAAACTAAGCCAATTAAACAGTGGCTAATTAGTTATTAAGGGGGGGGGGGGGGGGGGGTGTCAAAGGGGTTCTGAACAAAGACTAACATTTTTACCTTAAAAATTGGGATTTTCACCTGCTCAGGTGGTGGTGAAACGAAATCTCTATTAAACCTATGGAGAATTTTTGCAGACAATTGAATAGCTGCGTTTTCGCACGTAGCGATAAAAGCCCTTATCGCGGCTAATTGAATTACCCCCTTAATCTTTAAAAAGTAGTGCAAATGGTTACCTAACCAAAACACAAAAGGTTTTGGGTGACGTTACATAGCAAAAACACAAAACCAAGGGGCAGACGTATTAACCTGGGGAATGCATAAGGAAGTGATAAACCAGTGATATATGCAAGGTGATAAAGGCACCAGCTAATCAGATCCAAACTGTTAATTTACATATTGGAACGGATTGGCTGGTGCGTTTATCACCTTGCACATATCACTGGTTTATCACTTCCTTATGCCTTCTCCAGGTTAATACATCTGCCTCCAAGTACTTTACCTCTGGTTCCCTGCAAATCCCCTGGCGGCAGTAACAGTCTAGGCAGGAAATACTCTGTACGGGTCAAATACTTTTCTATTCTCAACGGTTTCTAACTTGAAAACACCACGGCCTTAAGAGGACAGAGGATCTCCTGCCTGGACGGTAACAAATAATAGGGGGAGGGGGATCTGCTGGAGCGGAGATAGAATTATTAATGCAAGAAATATGTACCTAACTACGCCCAAGACAACATTTTCAAACTTAAATTTTCTCTTGGAGCTATGCATTGCTCACTTGCAAAATTTAACTTTCTAAACATTTATGCTTTTTTGTTATTTATTTCCTCAGTTAAAACTTAAGTCACTTCATAGAAAAAAACAAATCTCATCTATTAAAATACAATATGTGTTAGAAGCAAAAGACAGACTTCTCATTGCAGCGAAGCGCCAATATACATACAATACCGATATTGCATCATTTTAGGGGGCAAGTCAATTAAATGGGTGGGGGGTAGGAATGCTTGTAACAGAATACTAGTAAAAAGGAACAATATTGCTCTCCCATAATTATATGCAGCCACACATCCCAGAATTTAAATTATCCTCTGAGAACCATAGAATTTAATGACAGATAACCAAACGGCCCATCCAATCTGCCCATCAGAGTTACAGTATTACGGAGAGGGTATTAAGGTTGGTTTAGGGTATACAATCACAACACTTTCAATGCTCTGTGGCCCTGTTAGAGTCTCTGGTTATAGCCACTTCTTGGTGAGGAGAAATCGGTCATGCATTAGATTGGGGAGGTTTATACACTTTATATGCCCAGTAATGCACTCGCTGTGCTCGTATCGACAGTGTAACACCGAAACAAGATACAATTTCAGCTTTTAACTTATAACCCAGAGCATCATTAAGGTATAGGCCTTTTGCGGCTCTTCTGACAGAAACAATGTCAAATTTCCGGACCATTGAGCTTTAAGCCAACTCTTTTGGCGGTTTTTTTTGGACATTGTCAAAAAGGCTTCCACATCATCCCTCCGGGTCATCTTCTATAGGAAGCGACTAGCCAGTATGGAGCAGGTAGGCAAGTCTGAGGAAACCTCTCCATATCGGGATGCTAGCTGCTGCATCACCTCCCTTAAGGCACTGCAGTCCTGGAACTGCAGGTCTCCTCAATAGCCAGTTGTTGCACTCTGGTGGCTTCCTGCTGCGCCGACGTAGCCAGCAGCAAGGCCTTAACAATATCCTCCACGTTTTCTATAATAAATCCAGGCCACACAAATGAAAGACATGTAGCAAACACTGGAAAGCTTGAAAGCACAGCCCTCCCTCCTTGTTTCATCCTAGGGCTGTAATTAAAGGTCAGTGCCCCTGTTGCACCTGAACAGCAATCCTATTCTTCCCGGTTCCGGCAACCCAGCCACATCAATGTGACATCACATGTTTAGGGGCCTCCACAGGGTGGAAAACTGCCCTACTACAGCATGGATTCAGAGATCTTAGACTAAGCTTATAGCTAGTCCACATATCTTCTACACAATTATGAATATATGCAACGGTATTACTTTGTTTTGTATATTTGCACTGTACAACGGTTATAAAAATAAAATAGGATTTTAATACCTACCAATAAATCCTTTTCTCTTAGTCCGTAGAGGATGCTGGTGATGCTTCAAGAACCATGGGGTATAGACGGGATCCGCAGGAGACATGGGCACTTTAAGACTTTAAATGGGTGTGAACTGGCTCCTCCCACTATGCCCCTCCTCCAGACTCCAGTTATAGGAACTGTGCCCAGGGAGACAGACATTTCGAGGAAAGGATTTATTGTTAAACTAAGGGTGAGATACATACCAGCTCACACCGTTCAACATGGCATTAGCAAAAAGTCCAGTCAACGGCATGAACAAAATCAGCAACATGACAGATAGTTACCACCTTTTATCTCAGGCGCTCCTCAACTAATAAAATATTCAATCTCTCAGATTACAGGAGACATGTACCCTTGGAAATGGAACATAACGATACATAGTGTAATATTGTAACAGCAAGAGAAAATAGATAAATAAATCTCTAGAGGTGCCAGACTCGTACCGCATCAGGTGGTCTACTTTTTGTAGACAATTGCGCAGTATTTAGAGCGGGTCACCATCTTGGATATATTCTGACCCCTTCCGACGCCTCAGGGGTATCTCCTTCTTATTCCAACCAAAGGTGCATGTAAATGAGAATGGTACTCCGATAGTGCATTACCATAACATATTTATTTCCATACACAAAGTTTAAAACTTTAAAAGGTGGGTTCTTACCAGACTGAATGGTCTACACAAAAGAGTAGACAACAGCGTTTGTTACAAATCAACCAACCAGGCGTCCCCAGGAGTAGTTGTACACAGCCAGGCAAGAGCTCCACACACGTCCTGCTACCTTCACCTATCTGTCTATTGGGAGTATTGGTGATACTTCTAACCACTTTTCTTTTCGGCGGCTCAGGCGCACTAATTGTGATCTATTGTCTGTATAAAATCAGCAACAGGCTGACCATAACTGAAACACAACCTTTGTGTAACACAAGCAATAACTATTAACAAGTACTGCAGATAGTGTCCGCACAGGGACGGGCGCCCAGCATCCTCTACGGACTAAGAGAAAAGTATTTACCGGTAGGTATTAAAATCCTATTTTCTCATACGTCCTAGAGGATGCTGGGGATGCTTCAAGAACCATGGGGTTTATACTAGTGATGAGCGGGTTCGGTTCGTCGGAATCCGAACCCCCCCGAACTTCACCCTTTTTACACGGTTCCGAGGCAGATTCGAATCTTCCCGCCTTGCTCGGTTAACCCGAGCACGCCCGAACGTCATCATCCCGCTGTCGGATTCTCGTAAGATTCGGATTCTATATAAAGCCGCGCGTCGCCGCCATTTTTCACTCGTGCATTGGAAATGATAGTGAGAGGACGTGGCTGGCGTCCTCTCACTTTGTTTCAGGGGGCTGCAGTGCAAATATCTTTATTCTGGGGACCAGCAGAATTATAGGAGGAGTACAGTGCAGAGTTTTGCTGACCAGTGACCACCAGTATACGTTGTCTGCCTGAAAAACGCTCCATATCTGTGCTCAGTGTGCTACATATATCTGTGCTCACACTGCTTTATTGTGGGGACTGGGAACCAGCAGTATTATATAGGAGTACAGTGCAGAGTTTTGCTGACCAGTGACCACCAGTATTATACGTTGTCTGCCTGAAAAACGCTCCATATCTGTGCTCAGTGTGATGCATATATCTGTGCTCACACTGCTTTATTGTGGGGACTGGGGACCACCAGTATTATATAGGAGGAGTACAGTGCAGAGTTTTGCTGACCAGTGACCACCAGTATTATACGTTCTCTGCCTGAAAAACGCTCCATATCTATGCTCCGTGTGCTGCATATATCTGTGCTCACACTGCTTTATTGTGGGGACTGGGGACCAGCAGTATAATATAGGAGGAGTACAGTGCAGAGTTTTGCTGACCAGTGACCACCAGTATTATACGTTGTCTGCCTGAAAAACGCTCCATATCTGTGCTCAGTGTGCTGCATATATCTGTGCTCACACTGCTTTATTGTGGGGACTGGGGACCAGCAGTATTATATAGGAGGAGTAGAGTGCAGAGTTTTGCTGACCAGTGACCACCAGTATTATACGTTGATCTATTACTGGCATATAATTCCACACATTAAAAAATGGAGAACAAAAATGTGGAGGGTAAAATAGGGAAAGATCAAGATCCACTTCCACCTCGTGCTGAAGCTGCTGCCACTAGTCATGGCCGAGACGATGAAATGCCATCAACGTCGTCTGCCAAGGTCGATGCACAATGTCATAGTAGAGAGCATGTAAAATCCAAAAAAATAAAGCCCCGTAAAACGACCCAAAAATCTAAATCAAAATCGTCTGAGGAGAAGCGTAAACTTGCCAATGTGCCATTTACGACACGGAGTGGCAAGGAACAGCTCAGGCCCTGGCCTATGTTCAAGGCTAGTGGTTCAGCTTCACCTGAGGATGGAAGTGTCACAATCCTGACTGTAGTTTTCATATCTGGTGACTTACCCCTGCCATCTGTCCCGGATCCTGTGCCTTTTTGCTCACTGAGTTAAACAGCTTGTCAGCACTAAGAGTTTCCTGAGTTCTCTGCCTGAAAGGTAATAGTTAACTAGCTCCACCTGTGGTGATCTTCTGTGTGAGGCTGAATTCAGTAATCTGAAGTTTAGGCCTAAAAGCCAGCATCCTAGGTTTTGCAGAAGTTCAGGCTTCAGTGTTCTCTCGGCCTGCTAGGCCTCACTCTACATCACAGCCTAGTCTAGAGTACTCACATGACAGTGACTGTTCACCTGACCCCGAGTTGTCCAATCCTCTGCCAGCCTGAGACTCTCTGCATCACCTAACACTGCTCACCAATCACCAAGGACCAGGAAGTATAAGTCGGGAGACTGAGTTGGAAACTGGGCCAGTTCCTCGTGTCACACACAGCTCTGTGTGAGCTTTGAAACTGAGCTCCCTAAAGGTAACCCTTGTACTTTAGTTCCTGTGAAAACTCTGTTCCTTTGTTACCCAGTTTGGTTTACATTTGTGTTGCCACGGATATTCACTATTTCCACGAGTCTCAACGTAAAACCACAGCTGCCGTGTTTCACCTTTACTGCTGTTGTAGTTGTGATCTCCAGAGCTTCCGTATCCCTGTGGCTTCAGTGCCTCCAAGCACCTCCGTGCCTTCAGGCACTTCTGCACCTACAAGCACCTCAGTGTCTCCAAGCACTTCTGCACCTACGAACACCTCAGTGCCTCCAGGCACTTCTGCACCTCCAAGCACCTCCAAGCACTTCAGTGCCTCCAAGCGTAGTTGGTGTCTCCAGCATCCGGTACTCCTTCATTCATTCCTCAGCACCTTTTCAAGTTCTGTCTTTCAGGAGACCTCCAGCATCCATACGTGCCTCCTGTCTGCCGACCAAATCCTGCATGAGGAAAACCTAGATTCGGCCATCCCTGCTGCGGTCCAGCTGTGGTTCCTCTTCCCGGTCACTGGAAGAAACCTCGAATCCACAACACTCCCAAACCAGGTCAGTGATAGTATTCACATAGTCCTCCAGTCGCCCGCACAGACTTCACTAACACCGGGTTCACAAAACCACAGTCATGACAGTAGGAACTGGCCACATGAACCCGGCCGAAAGTGTTTGTCTGACGCAGGACCTCCTAAGCAATATTGCAGGACGCTTGGAGGGTTTGGAGTCGACTCAGCATCAATTGGCACAGTGTCTGCAGCGGAATTCGTTCTCCAGAAATTCTCTGACCTTCTGCACTAAGACTCCTGACCAACTGCAGATTTTCTACCAGATGTTATTACAGTTACAAGATATTTTGTCTAGTATTCTTTCTGTGATGCCTGATCTCTTCAAGAATACTACCAACGTTGTTGAACCTGTTTTGTCCCATCCAGTTAATAGAGTCTCTTCCTCTGTGCAAGGAAAAGTTGTTCATCAGAGCTATCCACGGCCCAAGCTCTCTGAAGCTGAACGTCAGCGGCGTAGGGAGCTACACCTGTCTTTACTGTGGAAATTCAGGTCATTTTGTTAAAGACGGCATTCTTCGTAAGCCAGGGAATGGTGACAAATCTCCGTATCATAGTGCTCATGTCTACAAGTCATCCACAGTAGCCGATCCTGCTACTGCTGACAGGGGTATCAAGAAGGCTACTCAGAAAGAGACTCAAATTTATGACTGGGGTCCGGTGATTAAAAGACCTTATCCCAAGTTGGGTGTCCAGAGAAGAATGTTCAAGCCATATAGAGTCACAGTCTTCAGAGCGTCCCGCCCCAGGAGGGGCGTCTTCAGAGCGTCCCGCCCCAGGAGGGGCGTCTTCAGAGCGTCCCGCCCCAGGAGGGGCGTCTTCAGAGCGTCCCGCCCCAGGAGGGGCGTCTTCAGAGCGTCCCGCCCCAGGAGGGGCGTCTTCAGAGCGTCCCGCCCCAGGAGGGGCGTCTTCAGAGCGTCCCGCCCCAGGAAGGGGTTCCGAGCGTCCCGCCCCAGGAAGGGGTTCCGAGCGTCCCGCCCCAGGAAGGGGTTCCGAGGGTCCAGCCCCAGGAAGGGGTTCCGAGGGTCCAGCGCCAGAGAGTCTACAGAGTGCTGCCCAGTCCCGTGAAGAGGGGGTTCTTGCCTCAGCCCAGCCCAGCGAAGAGGGGGTTCTTGACTCAGCCCAGCCCAGCGAAGAGGGGGTTCTTGCCTCAGCCCAGCCCAGCGAAGAGGGGGCTCCTGCCTCAGCCCAGCGAAGAGGGGGCTCCTGCCTCAGCCCAGCGAAGAGGGGGCTCCTGCCTCAGCCCAGCGAAGAGGGGGCTCCTGCCTCAGCCCAGCGAAGAGGGGGCTCCTGCCTCAGCCCAGCGAAGAGGGGGCTCCTGCCTCAGCCCAGCGAAGAGGGGGCTCCTGCCTCAGCCCAGCGAAGAGGGGGCTCCTGCCTCAGCCCAGCGAAGAGGGGGCTCCTGCCTCAGCCCAGCGAAGAGGGGGCTCCTGCCTCAGCCCAGCGAAGAGGGGGCTCCTGCCTCAGCCCAGCGAAGAGGGGGCTCCTGCCTCAGCCCAGCGAAGAGGGGGCTCCTGCCTCAGCCCAGCGAAGAGGGGGCTCCTGCCTCAGCCCAGCGAAGAGGGGGCTCCTGCCTCAGCCCAGCGAAGAGGGGGCTCCTGCCTCAGCCCAGCGAAGAGGGGGCTCCTGCCTCAGCCCAGCGAAGAGGGGGCTCCTGCCTCAGCCCAGCGAAGAGGGGGCTCCTGCCTCAGCCCAGCGAAGAGGGGGCTCCTGCCTCAGCCCAGCGAAGAGGGGGCTCCTGCCTCAGCCCAGCGAAGAGGGGGCTCCTGCCTCAGCCCAGCGAAGAGGGGGCTCCTGCCTCAGCCCAGTGAAGAGGGGGCTCCTGCCTCAGCCCAGCCCCGTGAAGAGGGGGCTCCTGCCTCAGCCCAGCCCCGTGAAGAGGGGGCTCCTGCCTCAGCCCAGCCCCGTGAAGAGGGGGCTCCTGCCTCAGCCCAGCCCCGTGAAGAGGGGGCTCCTGCCTCAGCCCAGCCCCGTGAAGAGGGGGCTCCTGCCTCAGCCCAGCCCCGTGAAGAGGGGGCTCCTGCCGGTCCAGCAATACTCCAGGCCCAGCCTGGTCAGTCCGTCCCGGTTCCAGCCGGTCCAGCAATACTCCAGGCCCAGCTTGGTCAGCCCTTCCCGGTTCCATCCGATCCAGCGATACTCCAGGACCAGCCTGGTCAGTCTCCTTCGGTTCCAGCCAATTCAAGTATCCTTGGATCCAATCCAGTCCTACTCGTTCAGCCAAAGATTTCTTCAGTTTTTTCAAGTTCATCTGGACTCAAACCGATTCCAAGTATTTGGTCCGAGTACAGAACTTTTGTCAGTTGGTCCCAGTAAAGGACTTCCACCATCTAGTTCTAAAATTAGACTTCAGTCTGTCTCTGATTCTGTTTCTTTGTCTTCCAGCACTGAGTCCACAGCTTCTGCGGGGAATTCTAATACCTATTCTCTTCATTGTCAGGATAAATTGGCTGTAACCACTAAAGTTAAGAAAAATCCCAAGGCTACTCACTTAAAGTCTGAACGTGCTACAGAGCTGGATACTGATCTAAGTACAGTTTTCTCAGCTTTGTCCCTAAGCTTGCCTGAGCAACTTAATGTTCCATCTGCTGATTTGGATACAGGACTTCAGGCTAATTTCGCTGAGAAGGACACCGAAGTTACTTCCTCAATCCAGTCACCAGAGTTGTTTACCTCAGTCACAGATGCAAGTGGTGCAGTTTCGGGGAGAATTACTAGCATCTCCATCCAGAAGATGTCAAGTGATTTCTCAGTCTTATTTGAGGACTTCAGCCAGACTACTTCAGAAGGGATAGTTTCTCATCAGCCTGACGTTCTACAAACTAACTCCAATCTAGCTTCTGAGAGTGCATCATCGGTTTCAGCCTCTAAGTTTTCGTCTGATGGTTTACCACTTATTTACTTTGATGGAGATTTATTGCAATATGCCGCTCTGGTTGAACAATTTCTCTCTCTGATGGAGTCTGATCCTTCAGGTGCAGTAACTCCTTCCAACGTTACTCAATATCTGTTCCTGGCATTCAGAGGAAGAGCTTTGGAGTGGGCCAACACGCTTTTTGAGAGTAATGATCCTGTGTTCCATGACTTACAGACTTTTAGTAATGCTGTGGTTAAAGAATTTAGTCCTAAACCTTTGGAATCTGACTCAGTAAAATAATCATGCTCTAAAGGGAATGCAGAAGGAAGTTTGTGCTGTCCTCCCAGGGATAATCTAAGAATCTCCTTCGGTAAGAATCCGACCATTAAAATTGCTCATGTAGGAGTCTCTGCTAGCCCAAAGAATTTAAAACTCCAGTGCACCTCCTTTTCAACTGCAAACTGTATCTAAGGGAGATTCATATCTTCCATTAGACTTGGACTCAGACTCTGAATTTGATCCAGTTCATGATGCTACTCCTTTCATGGGAGGTCCCATGTTTTCTAAGGAAGGTTTTTCGTTACAGGAGATTCCGCTCTCCTTGGTCAAAACCAAATGTTCACGTAAGAAGAAGAGGCATCAACGAAGGTCCTAAGATCTTCTGTATGAATTTCTCAAGTTCCTCTAGGATTCAAGATGGGTGTCCGGAGTCCACCCTTGAAGAGGGGGGTACTGTCACAATCCTGACTGTAGTTTTCATATTTGGTGACTTACCCCTGCCATCTGTCCCGGATCCTGTGCCTTTTTGCTCACTGAGTTAAACAGCTTGTCAGCACTATGAGTTTCCCCGAGTTCTCTGCCTGAAAGGTAATAGTTAACTAGCTCCACCTGTGGTGATCTCCTGTGTGAGGCTGAATTCAGTAATCTGAAGTTTAGGCCTAAAAGCCAGCATCCTAGGTTTTGCAGAAGTTCAGGCTTCAGTGTTCTCTCGGCCTCACTCTACATCACAGCCTAGTCTAGAGTACTCACATGACAGTGACTGTTCACCTGACCCAGAGTTGTCCAATCCTCTGCCAGCCTGAGACTCTCTGCATCACCTAACACTGCTCACCAATCACCAAGGACCAGGAAGTATAAGTCGGGAGACAGAGTTGGAAACTGGGCCAGTTCCTCGTGTCACACACAGCTCTGTGTGAGCTTTGCAGCTGAGCTCCCTAAAGGTAACCCTTGTACTTTAGTTCCTGTGAAAACTCTGTTCCTTTGTTACCCAGTTTGGTTTACATTTGTGTTGCCACTGATATTCACTATGTCCACGAGTCTCAACGTAAAACCACAGCTGCCGTGTTTCACCTTTACTGCTGTTGTAGTTGTGATCTCCAGAGCTTCCGTATCCCTGTGGCTTCAGTGCCTCCAAGCACCTCCGTGCCTTCAGGCACTTCTGCACCTACAAGCACCTCAGTGCCTCCAAGCACCTCAGTGCCTCCAAGCACCTCTGCACCTACGAACACCTCAGTGCCTCCAAGCACCTCAGTGCTCACAAGCGTAGTTGGTGTCTCCAGCATCCGGTACTCCTTCATTCATTCCTCAGCACCTTTTCAAGTTCCGTCTTTCAGGAGACCTCCAGCATCCATACGTGCCTCCTGTCTGCCGACCAAATCCTGCATGAGGAAAAATAAGAATTTACTCACCGGTAATTCTATTTCTCGTAGTCCGTAGTGGATGCTGGGAACTCTGTAAGGACCATGGGGAATAGCGGGCTCCGCAGGAGACTGGGCACTCTAAAAGAAAGATTAAGTACTATCTGGTGTGCACTGGCTCCTCCCTCTATGCCCCTCCTCCAGACCTCAGTTAGGGAAACTGTGCCCGGAAGAGCTGACACAATAAGGAAAGGTTTTGGAATCCCGGGTAAAACTCATACCAGCCACACCAATCACACTGTACAACTCGTGATACTATACCCAGTTAACAGTATGAACAACAACTGAGCCTCATGAACAGATGGCTCATAACAATAACCCTTTAGTTAGGCAATAACTATATACAAGTATTGCAGACAATCCGCACTTGGGATGGGCGCCCAGCATCCACTACGGACTACGAGAAATAGAATTACCGGTGAGTAAATTCTTATTTTCTCTGACGTCCTAGTGGATGCTGAGAACTCCGTAAGGACTATGGTGATTATACCAAAGCTCCCAAACGGGCGGGAGAGTGCGGATGACTCTGCAGCACCGAATGAGCAAACTCAAGGTCCTCCTCAGCCAGGGTATCAAACTTGTAGAATTTTGCAAATGTGTTTGAACCCGACCAAGTAGCAGCTCGGCAAAGTTGTAAGCCGAGACCCCTCGGGCAGCCGCCCAAGAAGAGCCCCCTTCCTCGTGGAATGGGCTTTTACAGATTTAGGATGCGGCAGTTCAGCCGCAGAATGTGCAAGTTGAATCGTGCTACAGATCCAGCGAGCAATAGTCTGCTTTGAAGCAGGAGCACCCAGCTTGTTGGGTGCATACAGGATAAATAGCGAGTCAGTTTTTCTGACTCTAGCCATCCTGGAAACCTAGATTTTCAGGGCCCTGACAACGTCCGGCAACTTGGAATCCTCCAAGTCCCGAGTAGCCGCAGGCACCACAATAGATTGGTTCAAATGAAACGCTGATACCACCTTAGGAAGAAATTGGGAACGAGTCCTCAATTCCGCCCTATCCATATGAAAAACCGATAAGGGCTTTTACATGACAAAGCCGCCAATTCTGACACACGCCTGGCCGAAACCCAGGCCAACAGCATGACCACTTTCCACGTGAGATATTTTTGCTCCACGGTTTTAAGTGGTTCAAACCATGCGACTTTAGGAAACCCAACACCACGTTGAGATCCCAAGGTGCCACTGGAGGCACAAAAGGGCTGAATATGCAGCACTCCTTTAACAAAAGTCTGAACTTCAGGCAGCGAAGCCAGTTCTTTTTGGAAGAAAATCGACAGAGCCGAAATCTGGACCTTAATGGAACCCAATTTGAGGCCCATAGTCACCCCTGACTGTATTGGAAGTGCAGGAATTGACCCAGCTGAAATTCCTCCGTTGGGGCCTTCCTGGCCTCACACCAAGCAACATATTTCCGCCATATGCGGTGATAATGTTTTGCGGTCACATCCTTCGTAGCTTTAATCAGCGTAGGAATTACTTCCTCCGGAATGCCCTTTTCCTTTAGGATCCGGTGTTCAACCGCCATGCCGTCAAACGAAGCCGAGGTAAGTCTTGGAACAGACAGGGCCCCTGCAGTAGCAGGTCCTGTCTGAGCGGCAGAGGCCATGGGTCCTCTGAGATCATTTCTTGAAGTTCTGGGTACCAAGCTCTTCTTGGCCAATCCGGAACAATGAGTATAGTTCTTACTCCTCTCCTTATTATCCTCAGTACCTTGGGTATGAGAGGAAGAGGAAGGAACACATAAACCGACTGGTACACCCACGGTGTCACTAGAGCGTCCACAGCTATCGCCTGAGCGTCCCTTGACCTGGCGCAATATCTTTTTAGCTTTTTGTTGAGGCGGAACGCCATCATGTCCACCTGTGGCCGTTCCCAACGGTTCACAATCATCTGGAAGACTTCTGGATGAAGTCCCCACTCTCCCGGGTGGAGGTCGTGCCTGCTGAGGAAGTCTGCTTCCCAGTTGTCCACTCCCGGAATGAACACTGCTGACAGTGCTATCACGTGATTCTCCGCCCATTGAAGAATCCTTGTGGCTTCTGCCATTGCCACCCTGCTTCTTGTGCCGCCCTGGCGGTTTACATGGGCGACCGCTGTGATGTTGTCTGACTGAATCAGAACCGGTTGTTTTTGAAGCCGAGGTTCTGCTCGACTCAGGGCGTTGTAAACGGCCCATATGTGTAGGGAAGTTTCCCGACTCGACCATTGTCCTTGGAAGTTTTTTCCCTAGGTGACTGCCCCCCCAACCTCGGATGCTTGAATCCGTGGTCACCAGGACCCAGTCCTGTATGCCTAATCTGCGGCCTTTGAGCAGAGGAGCACTCTGCAGCCACCACAGCAGAGACACCCTGGCCTTCGGGGACAGGGTGATTAACCCATGCATCTGGAGATGCGATCCGGACCACTTCTCCAACAGATCCCACTGGAAGATCCTTGCATGGAATCTGCCGAAGGGAATTGCTTCGTAAGAAGCTACCATCTTTCCCAGGACTCGCGTGCAGTGATGCACCGACACCTGCTTTGGTTTCAGGAGGTCCCTGACCAGAGATGATAATTCCTGGGCCTTCTCCTCCAGGAGAAATATCTTCTTCTGTTCTGTGTCCAGAATCATGCCCAAGAACAGCAGACGCGTCGCAGGAATCAGCTGCGACTTTGGGAAATTCAGAATCCAGCCGTGCTGATGCAGCACTTCCTGAGATAGTGCTACGCTGACTAGCAACTGCTCTTTGGACCTCGCCTTTATAAGGAGATCGTCCAAGTACGGAATAACATGACTCCCTTTCGGAGGAGCATCATCCTTTCTGCCATTACCTTGGTAAATACCCGCGGTGCCGTGGACATACCAAACGGCAACGTCTGGAATTGGTAATGACATTCCTGTACCACAAACCTGAGGTACTCCTGGTGGGGTGGATAAATGGGGACATGCAGGTAAGCATCCTTGATGTCCCATGACACCATAAAATCCCCCTCTTCCAGGCTTGCAATAACCGCTCCGCGATTCCATCTTGAACTTGAACTTTTTTATATAAAATGTTCAAGGATTTTAAATTTAGAATGGGTCTCACCGAACAGTCTGGTTTCGGTACCACAAACATTGTGGCATAGTAACCCCGTCCCTGTTGAAGGAGCGGTACCTTGATTATCACCTGCTGAAGATACAGCTTGTGAATTACCTCCCTTTCTCCGAGGGCAGCAGGCAAGGCTGATTTGAGGTAACGGCGAGGGGGAGTCGCCTCGAACTCCAGCTTGTATCCCTGTGATACTACTTGCAGAACCCAGGGATCCACCTGTGAGCGAGCCCACTGGTCGCTGAAGTTCCGGAGACGCGCCCCCACCGCACCTGGCTCCGCCGGTGGAGCCCCAGCGTCATGCGGTGTACTTAGAGGAAGCGGGGGAAGATTTTTGATCCTGGGAACTGGCTGTCTGGTGCAGCTTTTTCCCTCTTCCCTTGCCTCTGTGCAGAAAGGAAGCGCCTTTGACCCGCTTGCTTTTCTGAGGCCGAAAGGACTGTACCTGATAATACGGTGCTTTCTTAGGCTGTGAGGGAACCGGAGGTAAAACATTTTTACTTCCCAGCTGTTGCTGTGGATACGAGGTCCTAGAGACCATCCCCAAACAATTCCTCACCCTTATAAAGGCAGAATCTCCATGTGCCTTTTAGAATCAGCATCACCTGTCCACTGCCGGGTCCATAATACCCTCCTGGCAGAAATGGACATTGCATTAATTCTGGATGCCAGCCGGCAAATATCCCTCTGTGCATCCCTCATATATAAGACGTCTTTAATATGCTCTATGGTTAGCAAAAAAGTATCCCTGTCGAGGGTAACAATATTATCTGACAGGGTATTAGACCACGCTGCAGCTGCACTACACCTCCATACTGAGGCAATTGCAGGTCTCAGTATAGTACCGGAGTGTGTATTTACAGACTTCAGGATAGCCTCCTGCTTTCTATCAGCAGGCTCCTTCAAGGTGGCCGTATCCTGAGACGGCAGTGCCATCTTTTTTGACATACGTGTGAGCGCCTTATCCACCCTAGGGGATATCTCCCAACGTGACCTATCCTCTGGCGGGAAAGGGTACGCCATCAGTAACTTTTTAGAAATTACCAGTTTCTTATCGGGGGAAACCCACGCTTCTTCACACTTCATTCAACTCATCTGATGGGGGAACAAAACACTGGCTGCTTTTTCTCCCCAAACATAAGCCCCTTTATAGTGGTACTTGGGTTAATGTCAGAAATGTGTAACACATTTTTCATTGCCGAAATCATGCAACGGATGCCCCTAGTGGATTGTGTATATGTCTCAACCTCGTCGACACTGGAGTCAGACTCCGTGTCGACATCTGTGTCTGCCATCTGAGGTAGTGGGCGTTTTTGAGCCCCTGATGGCCTTTGAGACGCCTGGGCAGGCACGGGCTGAGAAGCCGGCTGTCCCACGGCTGTTACGTCATCCAGCCCTTTATGTAAGGAGTGGACACTGTCCGTTAATACCTTGCACATATCCACCCACTCTGGTGTCGGCCCCGCAGGGGGTGACATCACATTTATCGGCACCTGCTCCGCCTCCACATAAGTCTCCTCATCAAACAAGTCGACACAGCCGTACCGACACACCCCACACACACAGGGAATGCTCTGACTGAGGACAGGACCCCACAAAGTCCTTTGGGGAGACAGAGAGAGAGTATGCCAGCACACACCACAGCGCTATTTAATCAGGGATTTACACTAACAGAACGTGATTTATCCCTATAGCTGCTTTTTATATACAGTTTGCGCCTAAATTTAGTGCCCACCCTCTCTTTTTAACCCTTTGAGCCTGTAAACTGCAGGGGAGAGCCTGGGGAGCTGTCTTCCAGCTGCACTGTGAAGAGAAAATGGCGCCAGTGTGCTGAGGGAGATAGCCCCGCCTCTTTATCGACGGACTTCTCCCGCTCTCATCAGTGTATTATGGCAGGGGATTTTTACACATATATAGCTTATTAGGCTATATTATGTGTTGTTTGCCAAGTTAAGGTACTCTAATTGCAGCCCAGGGCGCCCCCCCCCCAGTGACCGGAGTATGTGGTGTGCATAGGGAGCAATGGCGCACAGCTGCAGTGCTGTACGCTACCTTAATGAAGACGGGAGTCTTCAGCCGCCGATTTCCAGGACGTTCTTCTTGCTTCTGGCTCTGCAAGGGGGACGGCGGCGCGGCTCCGGACGACCGAGGCTGGGCCTGTGTTCGATCCCTCTGGAGCTAATGGTGTCCAGTAGCCTAGAAGCCCAAGCTAGCTGCAAGCAGGTAGGTTCGCTTCTCTCCCCTAAGTCCCTCGTAGCAGTGAGTCTGTTCGCCAGCAGATATCACTGAAAATAAAAAACCTAATAAATACTTTCTTTACTAGAAGCTCAGGAGAGCCCCTAGTGTGCAACCAGCTCGAGCCGGGCACAGATTCTAACTGAGGTCTGGAGGAGGGGCATAGAGGGAGGAGCCAGTGCACACCAGATAGTACCTAATCTTTCTTTTAGAGTGCCCAGTCTCCTGCGGAGCCCGCTATTCCCCATGGTCCTTACGGAGTTCCCAGCATCCACTAGGACGTCAGAGAAACCTAGATGCGGCCATCTCTGCTGCGGTCCAGCTGCGGTTCCTCTTACCGGTAACCGGAAGAAACCCCGAATCCACAACACTCCCAAACCAGGTCAGTGATCGTATTCACATAGTCCTCCAGTCGCCCGCACAGACTTCACTAACACCGGGTTTACAAAACCACAGTCATGACAGGAAGCACTCATCCTCCTGTTAGAAAACTTAAGAGTTAAGATAGCAAAAGCACAGCAAAGAACTGTGCGTTCTTCTAAATCACAAATCCCCAAGGAGAGTACAATTGTGTCGGTTGCGATGCCCGACCTTCCCAACACTGGACGGGAAGAGGTTGCGCCTTCCACCATTTGCACGCCCCCTGCAAGTGCTGGAAGGAGCACCCGCAGTCCAGTTCCTGATAGTCGAATTGAAGATATCACTGTTGAAGTACACCAGGATGAGGATATGGGTGTTGCTGGCGCTGGGGAGGAAATTGACAAGGAGGATTCTGATGGTGAGGTGTTTTGTTTAAGTCAGGCACACGGGGAGATACCTGTTGTCCGTGGGACGAATATGGCCATTGACATGCCTGGTTAAAAAAAAAAAAAAAAAAAAAAAAAAATCACCTCTTCGGTGTGGAATTCTTTCAACACAAATGCGGACAACTGGTGTCAAGCCGTGTGTTGCCTTTGCCAAGCTGTAATAAGTAGGGGTAAGGACGCTAACCACCTAGGAACATCCTCCCTTATACGTCAGCTGGACCGCATTCATCAGAAGTCAGTGACAAGTTCAAAAACTTTGGATGACAGCGGAAGCAGTGCACTGACCACTAAATCCCTTCCTCTTGTAACCAAGTTCCTGCAAACCACACCACCAACTCCCTCAGTGTCAATTTCCTCCTTAGACCGGAAAGCCAATAGTCCTGCAGGCCATGTCACTATCAAGTCTGACGAGTCCTCTCCTGCCTGGGATTCCTCCGATGCATCCTTGAGTGTAACGCCTACTGCTGCTGGCGCTGCTGCTGCTGCTGGCGCTGCTGTTGGGAGTCGATCGTCATCCCAGAGGGGAAGTCGGAAGACCACTTGTACTACTTCCAGTAAGCAATTGACTGACCAACAGTCCTTTGCGCGGAAGATGAAATATCACAGCAGTCATCCTGCTGCAAAGCGGATAACTCAGGCCTTGGCAGCCTGGGTGGTGAGAAACGCGTTTCCGGTATCCACCGTTTATTCATAGGCAACTAGAGACTTGATTGAGGTACTGTGTCCCCGGTACCAAATACCATCTAAGTTCCATTTCTCTAGGCAGGCGATACCGAAAATGTACACAGATGTCAGAAAGAGTCACCAGTGTCCTAAAAAATGCAGTTGTACCCAATGTCCACTTAACCACGGACATGTGGACAAGTGGAGCAGGGCAGACTCAGGACTATATGACTGTGACAGCCCACTGGGTAGATGTATTGCCTCCCGCAGCAAGAACAGCAGCGGCGGCACCAGTAGCAGCATCTCGCAAACGCCAACTCGTTCCTAGGCAGGCTACGCTTTGTATCACCGCTTTCCATAAGAGGCACACAGCTGACAACCTCTTACGGAAACTGAGGAACATCATCGCAGAATGGCTTACCCCAATTGGACTCTCCTGGGGATTTGTGACATCGGACAACGCCAGCAATATTGTGCGTGCATTACATCTGGGCAAATTCCAGCACGTCCCATGTTTTGCACATACATTGAATTTGGTGGTGCAGAATTATTTAAAAAACGACAGGGGCGTGCAAGAGATGCTGTCGGTGGCCCGAAGAATTGCGGGCCACTTTCGGCATTCAGCCACCGCGTGCCAAAGACTGGAGCACCAGCAAACAGTCCTGAACCTGCCCTGCCATCATCTGAAGCAAGAGGTGGTAACGAGGTGGAATTCAACCCTCTATATGCTTCAGAGGATGGAGGAGCAGCAAAAGGCCATTCAAGCCTATACATCTGCCTACGATATAGGCAAAGGAGGGGGAATGCACCTGACTCAAGCGCAGTGGAGAATGATTTCAACGTTGTGCAAGGTTCTGCAACCCTTTGAACTTGCCACACGTGAAGTCAGTTCAGACACTGCCAGCCTGAGTCAGGTCATTCCCCTCATCAGGCTTTTGCAGAAGAAGCTGGAGACATTGAAGGAGGAGCTAAAACAGAGCGATTCCGCTAGGCATGTGGGACTTGTGGATGGAGCCCTTAATTTGCTTAAATAGGATCCACGGGTGGTCAATCTGTTGAAATCAGAGCTCTACATTTTGGCCACCGTGCTCGATCCTAGATTTAAAACCTACGTTGTATCTCTCTTTCCGGCAGACAAGTCTGCAGAGGTTCAAAGACCTGCTGGTGAGAAAATTGTCAAGTCAAGCGGACCGTGACCCGTCAACAGCTCCTCCTTCACATTCTCCCGCAACTGGGGCTGCGAGGAAAAGGCTAAGAATTCCGAGCCCACCCGCTGGCGGTGATGCAGGGCAGTCTGGAGCGAGTGCTGACATCTGGTCCGGACTGAAGGACCTGCCAACGATTACGGACATGTCGTCTACTGTCACTGCATATGATTCTGTCACCATTGAAAGAATGGTGGAGGATTATATGAGTGACCGCATCCAAATAGGCACGTCAGACAGTCCGTACGTATACTGGCAGGAAAAAGAGGCAATTTGGAGGCCCTTGCACAAACTGGCTTTATTTTACCTAAGTTGCCCCCCCTCCAGTGTGTACTCCGAAAGTGTTTTTTTTTTTTTTTTTTTTAAATCAAGTGATTTTTATTGAGTTTTGTATCACATAGACATAACAAAACAGTGAAATTAACTATAACATTTGCCATCAATAAACAGATAATTTCAGATCACATTTCGGTGTGCGTGTTAAATCTTTTCGCATATATATCCACGACAAAGAGTATCAATATTATTACGAATGTCGCTCATGTGCTCAGTACCTGCCCGCCCAGCCATGTGCTATTCCAGCAATCTCACATCTCCGTAAATCGAGAGGTGGAACCCCGTACTTTATACCTATGTCTCTCATGTCGAATTGCCTCGTTCACCAACGCCCTCCAGTCTCCACCCTAGGTACATCAGCCGAGAACCAGACCCTAGCGATAACAACCTTTGCCAGCGTAGTGAGACACAGGACATATTTGTACAGTAAAACAGAGTGCGTTTCCTCAAGATCTAATCCAAATAGGCATATACCAGGATCTAAGGTAGGGAGAGACGGTGCTGTCTTGATCACATCACACCACACTTTACGCCAGAAAAGGGAAATCTCAGGGCAATCCCATAGTAAGTGCCAAAATCCAGCATCGGCTGCCCGACACCTGGGGCAATTAGAATCTTCCCTAAGACCAGCCTTCTGCATAGTAACTGGAGTGCGATAGGCCCTGTGCAGAATATAGAAAAAAAAACTTGCTTAGATCTTATACATGGCGTAGTGTATCTAAGGGAGCTCATAATCTGGAGCCATTGCTCATGGGACAAGTGTCCCAAATCATTCTCCCATTTAATACGGAGATTATTTAATAGATCAGGATAGCTTCTGTTATTTAAAGCAGCATATATGGTAGACACCTTCCCCCTCTGACTCAGAGAAGTAAGCATCGTCCTAACAGGTGAGTCAACAATCAGTGGTGGGCCGTGAGGGAATTGGGTCTGTACAGCATGTCTAAGCCGAAAATACCGGCACAAAGCAGTGTTAGATATTTCAAATTTGATCTTCAGTTGCTTAGTGTTCACTCTAGGAGTGAAAAGGGGCAGGGCGCCAGACTCCGGGGGCGTCCGAAATGGGGGCGCGACCACGCAAATTAGGGGACGTGGCCACGCCTCCGTCATTTTAGGGGCGGGGCGGCCCACAGACGCTACTATAGAGAGCGTCTGTGGCCGGCGACGTCACTGTTGGGGGCGTGCCCAGCACCTCCGTCGGTGCTGGGCTTCCCCCAGCCCTCTCCCAATGCGTGAATGGATGCCGCGCGCATGCGCACGGCATCTATACACGCCAGGAGTGCAGGGAGCGGGCGGCTGTTCTAGCAGGGCGCCGCAAAAGGGGCAGGGCGGGTTTTGCCTGTTAAGAAACGGGCAGGGCGCGGCGCCCTGCTAAAACAGCCTAGAGTGAACACTAGTTGCTGAAATGACTTCAGCACTCCACCGTGGTATAGCTGACCCAGTGCCATGACACCCCTAGCAATCCATATATTATCTAGCGACATCTCATATAACTCAGGGTATGCACTATTGAACCACAATGGAGTACAGGCATCATGACCCTCCCAATCATATAAAGTGTGCGCATAGCGCCAGATAAGCAAGGCTTGACGTAACAGGGGAGGCAAGCCAGGCGCTGAGAGACCAGAGAGGAGAAGCTGAAGAGGAGAAAGAGAGAAAGCAGGAGAGCACTCCGCCCGCTCAGCCAGAAACCCCCCGATCCACTCACTCAGTTGGGACAGCTGAGCCGCCACATAGTATAGTCTGAGATCAGGGAGACTTGCCCCGCCGGACATCTGAGATCTGCATAGTGTCCTGATAGAGACTCGCGCCGGCCTACCACCCCATATAAATGAGGATAAAACGCCCTCAATAACAGTAAAGATCTTCTTGGGGAGGTAGACCGGGGAATTGTGTAGAGCATAAAGGAATTTTGGCTGCATCACCATTTTAAATAAATTAACCCGACCCAGGACAGACAACGGTAGTTTTTTTCAGCTATGAGCCTTCTCTTTAAATGTCGCTAGAATGGGGTCAATATTTGGGCTACATAGCTACCCGCCCTAGGAGTAATCCAGATGCCTAAGTACTTGAACCGCAATGTCCATTGCAAAGGATGCGCCCCCCGTGTGTTTTCAGGGAGAAGACCAGAAATGGGAAAAATGTGGGATTTGTCCCAGTTAATTAGCAACCCGGAAAAGATACCAAAATTCTCCACTACCTGTAACACTGCTTGTAGGGAGTCAGAGTCTTGCAAGAAAAGAAGCATGTCATCCGGGTATAGCGCCACCACATCCACATGACCCCCAATCTCAACACCCCCTGACCCTGTTATCATTGCGCAGCAGGCCGGCCAATGGCTCCACGGCAATCGCAAACAGTGCAGGAGATAGGGGGCAACCCTGTCGAGTGCCCCTCCCCAACGCAAAAAGCTCAGACGTGAAACCACGAGCCACAGGCAAGGAATACAACAACTGGATAAACCTAATAAATCAAGGGCCAAAAGCAAATTTATCTAACACCCCCCACAAATACCTCCATTCTACGGAGTCGAACGCTTTGGCCGCATCAAGTTACACCACCACAGCGTCCGACCCCACCAAATCACCCCTCTGGAGATGACAGAACAACAATCTACGTAGATTTTGGGCAGTGGATTTACCCGGCATAAAGCCAGTCTGGTCCGGGTGAATTATTGTTGCAATTACCAAATTCAATCGAGATGCCAAGATTTTTGCCAGTATCTTGACATCAGTATTCAGGAGGGAAATGGGTCAGTAAGACTCGGGGAGCAGGGGGTCTTTCCCTGGTTTCAACAGGACAATTATATTGGCCTCGGCCATAGAGCGCGGGAGAGCCCCACCCTCTAGGAGTAAGTCAAACAATTGTAAGAGATAGGGGGCAAAAAACGTACTGTATTTTTTATAGACTTCACCCGGAAGTCCATCGGATCCCGGTGCCTTAGACACCGGGAGAGACCGGATCGCAGCCTCCACCTCCTCCAATGTGATAGGTGCATCCAGAGCCCCCGAGTCCTCCCGGGACAAGCATGGTAAGGTCAACTGAGCCAAAAAATCCCTAAGCTGATCATCAGAGTAACTGGCTCGGGAGGTATAAAGCGAGGAATAATAACTACGGAACATCTCCGCCACCATTGAGCCAGAATAACACAGTTGGCCAGCAGAGTCTTTCACACATTGAATTACAGTTCTAGGGGAATCGGACCGGGCCAAAAAGGCTAAGTAACTGCCATTCATCGCCGCCCGAAAATACTGCTCATGTCCTGCAAAAAGGAGTCTACGCCTGGATTTCTCAAATAAACAATCCGACCACTCACTCTGCGCGCTCCTCCACAACAGCTCATCAGACCGCAAATGGGTAATGAGATATTGAGATTCCAGCTGCTGGCACAAAGACTCCAACCGCACCTCCTCCCTCTTACTAAACGCTTTAACTTCAGAGATCGGTTTTATAAAAGGAGCCTCGCAGAAACGCTTTAAAAGCATCATGTTTCAGCGGCAGAACACTATATAGTAAATTGTCTTCCTGGAACCCTTCCCAAGCGGCAATCAGATCCGCACCCTCCCCCAGTAAAGTCAGCCAAAAGGGGTTAAGCTTCCACATTTTTGCACTCCGCTCCCAACCAATATTAACTGTAACTAAGACAGGAGAGTGATCCGATATACCCCTAGGGAGATAATCCACCGCAAGCACGTCCGGGGACAGATCAGGAGAAACTAAAACCAAATCAATACGAGAGAAAGCATGATGGGTAGCGGACTGACAGGAGAAATGAATAGCTGTGGGATTACGACATCTCCATACATCCTCCAGCCCCAGCTCCCCCACCAGTCTCGCGAACGGAGTAGGGGACGCCAGGGGAGGGGAAGACGCCACAGATTCCCTCCACCTGTCCATACCACCATCCATAACATTGTTAAAATCCCCTAGGCATATTACAGGGGTAAATAAACTACCAAGGTAGAAATGGCGCTGACAGGTGTTGTGTATCCTCGAGCTGCTGAATAGAAGGGCTAGTTAGACCCTTTGGTACGAACAAAAAAGGTGAAAACAATTCAGCGCTAGTAGCTAATTAGATACAGGTTGAGTATCCCTTATCCATAATGCTTGGGACCAGAGGTATTTTGGATATGGGATTTTTCCGTATTTTGGAATAATTGTATACCATAATGAGATATCATGGTGATGGGGCCTAAATCTAAGTACAGAATACATTTATGTTTCATATACACCTTATACACACAGCCTGAAGGTAATTTTAGCCAATATTTTTTATAACTTTGTTTAATGCACAAAGTGTGTCTACATTCACACAATTCATTTATGTTTCATATACACCTTACACACACAGCCTGAAGGTCATTTAATACAATATTTTTAATAGCTTGGTGTATTAAACAAAGTTTGTGGACATTGAGCCATCCAAAAAACAAAGGTTTCACTATCTCACTCTCACTCAAAAAAGTCCGTATTTCGGAATAATCCGTATTTCGGAATATTTGGATATAGGATACTCAACCTGTATATAATAAGTAATTTATTAAGAACATACGTCATCAATTACATATATATTGACAAATAATTACTGTTGCAACAGATAATAATAAAAATCAATATTGGTACCAAAAATCAAAATTGAAGTTAAAAAATAGGGCCAAGATCAACACTGCTTAATTTTGAAAAAAATTCTTGAAATGCTGGGTATAATGCAGGAGGCCTTATCCTAGGGAAATTGATATACGGTGTTACCAGTTCACAGTGGTGAATCCTCCAATCGATTAGCACTCCGTGAAAATGGAGATCCTCTCACTTGTTTGGTTGTCCCGTGCTGGTAGTGATGTGGGAATTGAACCCTGGCAAGGTCCTGATGTAGTTAGCTTCCCAAAAGTTGTTCCATAAGGGTCACCGTTCCCAATAGGTGGATTGTAGGCAAATCCTGCAGTTGAAGAGTCCCAGTCTTATCACCAACGCGTTTCACTGCTAGCACAGCTTTTTCAAGGTGTGGATGCAGTGTACAGAAAGCCCTTATATAGCAGTGTTAATCATAATGTGCCACAGGTGTGCAATTACCAATCAATTAATAAAATTATCAAATTTGAACATTAATATAATTAGATTGTTTAATCAGATGCCAGAAAACAATCCTATTAAACATTAATAAAAACGAGGTGTAGAAGATGCTTAAAAGCACTATTTATTAAATTCATAATGGTCACATGATCGCTCTTCCCGGAAATAGGAAGAGATTCCAACATAGATTTAAGCGTGAGTATCAAGCCTCTCTTTTGCTCCAATTTGAGAGAGAGGTCGCATAACCAATCAGAATAGGTCAGGTGACCGGACTCCGATCACGTGACCTAGTTGTTTGTCTCATCACCAGGCAGCGTTATAAAACTTTATTTAAACCCCGGACACATTTTCACATGTAAGGGAACCGAGGTCATCTTTGCCGAGTCACATGACCATGTTTGCGGTCATGTGATAGACCTGCGTCCTGTGGCTTAGCAACGCTGGGAGCCCGTGATAATACAGGCCTTAAAGGAATCAAAGGAATATGGGTGTGATGTCACCGCCGGAGAGTAAATGCCTCCCGGCGAAACACCCGATCGCCCCACTATCGTGACGTGCATCTGACATCTCCCTCCCCTTCAGGCTGTCACCACACTTATAGTGTCGCCAAATTCAAAGATCAATCATATTTTAATAAATAAAAAGTCCAGTTTCTCTAACACATAGTCCAACACCAAAGGATCATTGGATATTATCCCAGACATTCTATCACAGTGGAACATGAGTGTCTATAGAACAGCATATACATAACTACTTTAAACAGAATCAATTAATCCAAAACTACTCATTTATATGGATATTAAAAGAGTGTTAAGATCGTGATTTTCAATACTGGATCCCTTTCATGATATGCAGGCACCAATACTAGTAGGTGACAGCTGGCCACATTCCAATATATATATATATATATATATATATATATATATATATATATATATATATATATATATATATATATATATATATATATATATATAAACACACACACACACACACACACACACACACACACACACACACACACTACTCAGGTTCTTGCATGGTCACAGATTCCCTCTCTAATCATGGTCATATAACATGATTCAGATGGGTGGATCACATGATCCACATAGAGCCATAGTACGTGGTCTGACAACACTAGAGATCGTTAGGTTATGTGTCAAAAACTCTGTCCTAGGATACACTATGCAGCATGATAAGACATGAATGTTTACAGATTGTCATGTATATATATATTTATATTAAACAAAATTAATTGACCCAAAAATATTCATTTATATGGGTACTTAGATCTCTAAAATGTGTTCAGAGCACATAGAGCAGGTTATAATTTTTTAGTGATTAGGTCATTTTCTTACTCATGAGTGGCGCTCCCCTTTCATAGGAGTGCATTCAACTCTAAGGCCTCATTAAGGCCACTAGGATATAATGAATAGAGTTGAAATGTCCAAAAGATTTCCTGTTTGCATAGGCGGGTGTATCTATCACCTCCTCTTTCTGTTTTCTTAATATGTTCTAGGCCTAAAATGGTTAGGGATGATGGGTCTTTGTTGTGAAATTTAAGAAAGTGTCTCGGGACACTATGATTGGTTACCCCATTAGTGATGTTCCTGCGATGCTCCATGAATCTAATTTTTAAACTTCTAGTTGTCCTACCTACATAATTCAATTTACAACTGCATTGTAAGCAGTAAATAACCCAAGTAGTATTGCAATTGATGAAACTGGATGTTTTAAGAGTTTTCTGGTCAACAGGAGAGACAACTTCTTTGGTTTTATTAAACACAGAGACAGGTTGTGCACCGGTTTGCCCCACATTTATAGAAACCATTAATCAATGGAGATAACCGTGGAATATCTTTAGTAATTCCTGGATGCATGGTTTTCAATTGACTAGGGGCCGAATTATTTGTCAATATATATGTAATTGATGACGCATATTACAGGGGTAGCAGGGGACCGGGCCAGGAAACGGGCAGCATGACCGAGAACCTCATTATTATATGGCGGGGGGACATATACTGCTAATACATGAAACAATCTGCAGTTAATATGGGCTCGTAGGAAGACGTATCTGCCATATTGGTCAGTTTCACATTCATCCAGATGAAATTGTACGGACTTTCTAATCATTACAGAAACGCCTCTGGCATTGCTAGAGAAAGTGGAATGATACACGTGACTAACCCACGGTTTTTTAAGTGCCAACACCCTACCTCCATGCAAACGTGTTTCAGAAAGACAAATTATGTCCGCCTGGTATTTTTTAACCTGAGTCAGGACCAACGATCTTTTAATTTTTTCATTCAATCCCCGAACGTTCCAGCTGAGCAGACGGAGCCCCTCAGAAACAGCAGACATAGAAATCATAGAGGAAAGGGGCAACAGGATAGAACAAAGACATACATCAAAACCTGGCATCGCAGCATAGCAAGGCTGAGCAAACAATAAACAGGGACAGGAGCAACCAGTCCCCCTACGTCCCAGGAGACAAAAGAGCACAGAGCAATATCATACAGAAATAACGTGTCATTGCAAAGTACGCACAGAACTAAAAAATGATGGCTTAGAAAAAAAAAAAACTAACCCCCCCCCCCCCCGCACCCACCCTGTATCACCTCGCAAACTTAAGGCATACCTGGATCCCATAACTCCCATTAAGTAACCAAACTAAGGGATAGGGGCCTAACCAAAGAACCCAAGGAAAAGCCCCTACACTATTTTCGGCAAGAGCTCTCCACATTTCGCAGAAAGAAGTAGTACCCCAACCCTGAAAAAAGAAAAAACAACATAGCTAGGCACATGCCCCCTTACAAAACATCAAATAGCAGTAAAGTAACGTGGGGCTGACCGTTACCGCCATATCATAACGATGCATAGCAAGCAGTAACATGAATTTGCCCCACTCCTACACGCCCCACATTGCATATATCCCCACATTGTATTTATATTAACAGGAATATGCATCAGATATAGAAACATCGGTACAAGAAGAATTAAATCAACATCAGAGCAACAACATATCATCGAGGAGAACAAGGTTGACGTTCCAGCCATGCACCAGCATCTTGAGGAGATGTAAAAAAAAATGAGTGGTGTTGTTAAACACCGCCCGCAACTTGGCTGGAAACAGCATAGCATATTGTATATTACGGTCTCTGAGCTGACGCTTGACATGGATAAATTGGGATCTGCTTTTTTGCACCTCCAGGGCAAAATCAGGAAATACGGATATAGTATGTCCATCTTGTTGGATAGGGCCCTTTGTCCGGGCCAGGCGGAGCACAGCATCACGGTCCTTGAAATGCAGGAAGCGTGCAATAAATGTTCTAGCCGGGGCCCCCGGTGGCGGCGGCCTAGGCGGGAGCCTGTGCGCCCGCTCCACCGCAAACTGGGAGGTAAATGCTTCCTTGCCAAATAGATCAATAAGCCATCCTTCAAGAAATGACTCTGGGAAGGTGCCCTACGCTCTCTCGGGGAGCCCGACAAACCGGAAGTTGTTGCGCCGCAGTCTCCCTTCTAGATCTGACATTTTAGCCTGCATAGATGTCATTTGGGTAGACAGGTCCGCCACTTTCAACTGCAAGGGTGGAGCAGCATCCTCTAAAGCCGATATCCGATGTTCAGTTTCACCCACACGCTCACGGATCTTCTGCATATCCTGCCTCAGCAGAGAAACATCCATTTGTACTTGCCCAATCCGGTCCGTGACCCTCTGTTCGGACGCAGAGATTGCCTGCAATATTTGCTGGGTAGAATGCACCTGCTCATCATGGTCGGAGGTGTCCACCTCGGCCGCAGGCGAGGGCGGGCCGGCTTCACCCCGCTTTGCCGAAGTAGATGTCTGCTGTGGTCTGGCAAATTTCTCTAGTTTCGCTGCAGCGTTAGCCACACTCTGTCCCCCCCTCACCATGATATCCCTGGACGGGAATGCAGAGCCACAGGAGTATTACAGCAGGTTCAGCACAAGGGTCAGGGCAACCCGGGCCGGGCAGAGATGGCACATCAAATAAACAGAATAAGTATGTGGGCACACTGCAGATAATCAGGAAGCAGGTGTATGTTGTAGAAATTGCAGCAGAAGGAAAGCCGAATCAGGGGCACCCAGGCTGTCACTGCAGGGTAACAGGCAGCTAATGTAGGGCAACCAGCTTCAGTGAAATATATACAGTCCATCCAAAATAAAATGTAAAGGACACTGGCTTTGTGAGGCCCCGTGGACAAGTATTAAGCCCAGGAGGGAGACAGGATGGCAACCACAGTCATCGCACCGCACAGCACCGCAGGGGGAGAAGAAGCAGCAGGACTAAAAATGGCGGCCTTTCGCGGGCTTTTTCACCCGCACTCGGTATCTAGCGTCACCGCAGTGGGGCTCCAGACATGTACCTCACCGGACCCAGCAGACGGCAGGGCCTTCTCCCCTGCAGCCCCCCAGCCGGAGGACCAGCGCACAGACACCGCCGGGCGCGCGATCACGCGCCGCTCCCGGAGCTCCGGCGGCGGCCGGTGGAGAGGTAGGGAGCCGGGGACCATGCTGGAAGGTCCACAACAGCACAACTGCGCCGCACACCGGGTTAACAAGAACAGCAGCAGAGGCAGCACACACTCAGGGGCCAGCTGGCAGGGAGCAGGATCCACGGGCTGGGGTAAAACGGATGGGTTCACAGGATTTTAGTGGAGAGCTAAGGCTGCACACAGCTACTCCATGCCGATCCAAGCCACACCCCCCCCCCTCCCGAAAGAGTGTTTAGTGCAGCCGCTCACCTTGTCAGCAATCGGCGTACGAGGTTACTTCCAGAAAATGTGGAGAAGATTATGTTCATCAAAATGAATTATAATCAATTCCTCCGTGGAAACATTCACCAGCAGCAATTGCCTCCAGAAAGTACACAGGGACCTGAGATGGTGGATTCCAGTGGGGACGGATTAATAATCTGTGAGGAGGGGGATGTACACAGTGAAAGGGGTGACGAATCGGACGATGAGGAGGAGGTGGACATCTTGCCTCTGTAGAGCCAGTTTGTGCACGGAGAGATTGATTGCTTCTTTTTTGGTGGGGGCCCAAACCAACCAGTCATTTCAATTACAGTCGTGTGGCAGACCCTGTCACTGAAATCATGGGTTTGTTAAAGTGTGCATGTCCTGTTTATACAACATAAGGGTGTGTGGGAGGGCCCAAGGACAATTCCATCTTGCACCTCTTTTTTCTTTCATTTTTCTTTGCATCATGTGCTGTTTGGGGACTATTTTTTTGAAGTGCCATGCTGCCTGACACTGCAGTGCCTCTCCTAGATGGGCCAGGTGTTTGTGTCGGTCACTTGTGATGCTTAGCTTAACCATCCAGCGACCTTGGTGCACCTCTTTTTTTCTTTGCATCATGTGCTGTTTGGGGACTATTTTTTAAATCTGCCATCCTGTCTGACACTGCAGTGCCACTCCTAGATGGGCTAGTTGTTTGCGTCGGCCACTTGGGTCGCTTAGCTTAGTCATCCAGCGACCTCGGTGCAAATTTTAGGACTAAAAATAATATTGTGAGGTGTTCAGAATAGACTCAAAATGAGTGGAAATTATGGTTATTGAGGTTAATACTACTATGGGATCAAAATGACCCCCAAATTCTATGATTTAAGCTGTTTTTGAGGGTTTTTTGTAAAAAAACACCCGAATCCAAAACACACCCGAATCAGACAAAAAAATTTCAGGGAGGTATTGACATAACGCGTCCGAATCCAAAACACGGCCGCGGAACCGAATCCAAAACCCAAAAAATTTCCGGTGCACATCACTAGTTTATACCAAAGCTCTAGAACAGGCGGGAGTGCGCGGATGACTCTGCAGCACCGATTGACCAAACAAGAGGTCCTCCTCAGCCAAGGTATCAAACTTGTAAAACTTGATCCCGACCAAGTAGCAGCTCGGCAAAGCTGTAATGCCGAGACCCCTCGGGCAGCCGCCCAGGATGAGCCCACCTTTCTGGTAGAATGGGCCTTCACCGATTTTGGTAACGGCAATCCTGCTGTAGAATGAGCCTGCTGAATCGTATTACAGATCCACCGTGCAATGGTCTGCTTGGAAGCAGGAGCCCCAATCTTGTTGGGAGCCCACAGGACAAACAGAGCCTCTGTTTTCCTAATCTGAGCCGTTCTGGCGACATAGATTTTCAAAGCTCTGACCACATCGAGAGACTTAGATTCCGCCAAGGCGTCAGTAGCCACTGGCACCACAATAGGCTGGTTTACGTGAAACGACGAAACCACTTATGGCAGAAATTGCTGACGAGTTCTCAACTCCGCTCTATCTGCATGGAAGATTAAATAGGGGCTTTTGTGAGACCAAGCCGCCAATTCATACACCCACCTTGCGGATGCCAAGGCCAACAGCAAGACCACTTTCCAAGTAAGGAATTTCAGACCCTAGTATCAGGAACAGCAGGGTCTTCCGTAATATGTAATACGTCTTTTATCGCCACAATCATGTACTGCATGCATTTAGCCTGTTTAGGATTCAATCTGGCATCACTATAGTCGACACTGGAATCAGAGTCCGTGTCGGTATCTGTATCCGCTATCTGGGTTAACGAACGCTTCAGTGACCCCAAGGGGGTCTGTACTTGTGATAATGCATCCTCCATGGATATCCTCCATGTTTGCATTCAACACACTCAACATATTTACCCGATCAGCCGTCGGCGGTGCCGACACGGTCACTCCCACAGTCTTTTCTGTCCCCCCTCCAGCCTCCTCCTGGGAAGAGCACTCAGCCATGTCGACACACGCGTACCGACACCCACACTGGGGTTATGGGGGACAGACCCACAGCAAAGCCTGTTAGAGAAACACAGAGGGAGTTTTGCCAGCTCACAACCCAGCGCCTATCCCGGTACTGAAAGTATTAAACAATGCCTCAGACCTGTCAGTGCTTTTATAGGTGTAAAAAGGATCATACCCACTTTATGCGGTCCGGTCACTCCCTAAACTCCACAGTGGAAGAGGAGAATCAGATGCTAAGAAAATGTAGCGTTAATCTCATGTATGTATTTGGCTGTTTACAGGTTTGTTTCAAATGATACAGTCGTGTAAATACAGTGACCATAAACCACACACACTGTACGCTTTGATGCAGCTTTGTTAAGCATTAGCCGTGTGAGACTTTACTTAACATAATATTTATTCAGTTTGCTCCACATAAGATGGCTAGCAGGGTGCTAATGGAGTCACTCAGGTCACATAACCTATATACATATGCCTGTCTCTCCCTGTTCTACACCAGCTGTACAGTTTATGCAGTAAACAACCGACAGCAGCCAAGCTCCACACAAGCAGCTCGGGCTCTTACTTCACTATACAGATCTTCCCTGCAGCAAGGACAATGGAGGGGCAGCAGCAAAGTCTCTCCACTAAATCACCCTTCTTTAACGAATGATGCCTCAAGCACCAGAACAAGTATTACAGTCGTGTAGCTCTTGTAGGACTAGAAGCAGATGCAAGACCTCACAGTAACACTGCTGAATAGTGGGGACATTTCTCTGCATAAACAGACCCCCCCCCCCCCCCCCTCCCCACTATTCTATGCTACAATATGTGGAGGGAATGTTCCTTCTTTGTACTTTGCCTAGGTACAGTCCAGAGTCTGTGGCGCAAGAAAAAGTGAATTGCAGCCCTTGCCATCTTCTATAAAACCAGATTGCACTTAATAAGACTATAAAATAGCTTTTTCCTGAGAAACAGACAGCAGCCATTTCCTGCCCATATGGTCACTATTTGCTCAGCTAAGTTATAATGACAGTTACAGAAATAATAATAATCAGTCTAACGGCGTTATTAATTGTGAAGCCCTAGTCTACATCCCCTCCTTTATGACTGGCGTATTCACTTGAATCATCGCCATCATCTATGTATAAGCACCACAATAACACAATGATTGGTAGATCTGACTGTAAAGTACCAATCACACAGAGACAACTAAAAGGCTGGCCAACATGACGGAGACGTGAAAGGGTAGAGAGGCTCATGAGAGCTCACAGTCTAGAGCATATTAACAGGAGAAAATGTAATATGCTTTCTATAGCAAAGATTGGTTTATGAAAAATAAAGTGTTTCCGGTCAGCAGGTGCAGAGGAGGAAACACAAAACTGAATGAGGAGTGTTGTGTAAAAAATAAGATTTTACTTACCGATAAATCTATTTCTCGTAGTCCGTAGTGGATGCTGGGACTCCGTAAGGACCATGGGGAATAGCGGCTCCGCAGGAGACAGGGCACAAAATAAAAGCTTGAGATATCAGGTGGTGTGCACTGGCTCCTCCCCCTATGACCCTCCTCCAAGCCAGTTAGGATACTGTGCCCGGACGAGCGTACATAATAAGGAAGGATATTGAATCCCGGGTAAGACTCATACCAGCCACACCAATCACACCGTACAACTCGTGATCTGAACCCAGTTAACAGTATGATAAATTTAAAGGAGCCTCTGAAAAGATGGCTCAACAATAATAACCCGAATTTTTTGTAACAATAACTATATACAAGTATTGCAGACAATCCGCACTAGGGATGGGCGCCCAGCATCCACTACGGACTACGAGAAATAGATTTATCGGTAAGTAAAATCTTATTTTCTCTAACGTCCTAAGTGGATGCTGGGACTCCGTAAGGACCATGGGGATTATACCAAAGCTCCCAAACGGGCGGGAGAGTGCGGATGACTCTGCAGCACCGAATGAGAGAACTCCAGGTCCTCCTCAGCCAGGGTATCAAATTTGTAGAATTTAGCAAACGTGTTTGCCCCTGACCAAGTAGCTGCTCGGCAAAGTTGTAATGCCGAGACCCCTCGGGCAGCCGCCCAAGATGAGCCCACTTTCCTTGTGGAATGGGCTTTTACTGATTTTGGCTGTGGCAATCCTGCCACGGAACGTGCAAGCTGAATTGTACTACAAATCCAACGAGCAATCGTCTGCTTTGAAGCAGGAGCACCCAGCTTGTTGGGTGCATACAGGATAAACAGCGAGTCAGTTTTCCTGACTCCAGCCGTCCTGGAAACATATATTTTCAAGGCCCTGACAACGTCCAGCAACTTAGAGTCCTCTAAGTCCCTAGTAGCCGCAGGTACCACAATAGGTTGGTTCATGTGAAATGCAGAAACCACCTTAGGTAGAAATTGAGGACGAGTCCTCAATTCCGCCCTGTCAGAATGAAAATTTAGGTAAGGGCTTTTACATGATAAAGCCGCCAATTCTGACACACGCCTAGCTGAAGCCAAGGCCAACAGCATCGACACCTTCCACGTGAGATATTTTAAATCTACCGTAGACAATGGTTCAAACCAGTGTGATTTTAGAAATCTCAACACAACATTGAGATCCCAAGGTGCCACTGGAGGCACAAAAGGAGGCTGTATGTGCAGCACCCCTTTCACAAATGTCTGAACTTCAGGTACTGAAGCCAGTTCTTTCTGGAAGAATATCGACAGGGCCGAAATTTGAACCTTAATGGACCCTAATTTTAGGCCCATAGACAGTCCTGTTTGCAGGAAATGCAAGAAACGACCCAGTTGAAATTCCTGTGTAGGGGCCTTCTTGGCCTCACACCACGCAACATATTTACGCCAAATGCGGTGATAATGTTTTGCGGTTACTTCCTTTCTGGCTTTTACCAGAGTAGGGATGACTTCTTCTGGAATGCCCTTGTCCTTCAGGATCCGGCGTTCAACCGCCATGCCGTCAAACGCAGCCGCGGTAAGTCTTGGAACAGACAAGGCCCCTGCAGTAGCAGGTCCTGTCTTAGAGGTAGAGGCCACGATTCGTCCGTGAGCATCCCTTGAAGTTCCGGGTACCAAGACCTTCTTGGCCAATCCGGAACCACGAGCATAGTTCTTACTCCTCTCCTTCTTATGATTCTCAATACTTTCGGTATGAGGGGCAGAGGAGGGAATACATACACTGACTGGTACACCCACGGCGTTACCAGAGCGTCCACTGCTATTGCCTGAGGGTCCCTTGACCTGGCGCAATATCTGTCCAGTTTTTTGTTTAGACGTGACGCCATCATGTCCACCTTTGGTCTTTCCCAACGGTTTACAATTTGGTGGAAGACTTCTGGGTGAAGTCCCCACTCTCCCAGGTGAAGGTCGTGTCTGCTGAGGAAGTCTGCTTCCCAGTTGTCCACTCCCGGAATGAACACTGCTGACAGTGCTATCACATGATTTTCCGCCCAGCGAAGAATCCTTGCAGTTTCTGCCATTGCCCTCCTGCTTCTCGTGCCGCCCTGTCTGTTTATGTGGGCGACTGACGTGATGTTGTCCGACTGGATCAACACCGCCTGACCCTGAAGCAGAGGTTTTGCTTGAATTAAGGCATTGTAAATGGCCCTTAGTTCTAGAATGTTTATATGAAGAGATGTTTCCATGCTTGACCACAAGCCCTGGAAATTCCTTCCCTGTGTGACTGCTCCCCAGCCTCTCAGGCTGGCATCCGTGGTTACCAGGATCCAATCCTGAATGCCAAATCTGCGGCCCTCTAGTAGATGAGCCCTCTGAAGCCACCACAGGAGAGACACCCTTGTCCTTGGCGACAGGGTTATCCGTTGATGCATCTGAAGATGCGATCCGGACCATTTTCCCAGTAGATCCCACTGAAAAGTTCTTGCATGGAATCTTCCGAATGGAATCGCTTCGTAAGAAGCCACCATTTTTCCCAGGACCCTTGTGCACTGATACCTGTCCTGGTTTTAGGAGGTTCCTGACTAGCTCGGATAACTCCCTGGCCTTCTCCTCCGGGAGAAACACCTTCTTCTGGAATTTGTCCAGAATCATTCCTAAGAACAGTAGACGTGTCGTTGGAATCAGCTGCGATTTTGGAATATTTAGAATCCATCCGTGCTGACTTAGCACTACCTGAGATAGTGCCACTCCGACTTCTAACTGTTCCTTGGTTCTTGCCCTTATCAGGAGATCGTCCAAGTAAGGGATAATTAAGATGCCTTTTCTTCGTAGAAGAATCATCATTTCGGCCATTACCTTGGTAAAGACCCGAGGCGCCGTGGACAATCCAAACGGCAGCGTCTGAAACTGATAATGACAGTTTTGTACTACAAACCTGAGGTACCCTTGGTGAGAAGGATATATTGGGACGTGGAGATAAGCATCCTTGATGTCCAGCGACACCATATAGTCCCCCTCTTCCAGGTTCGCTATCACCGCTCTGAGTGACTCCATCTTGAATTTGAACCTTTTTATGTAAGTGTTCAAAGATTTTAGATTTAATATTGGTCTCACCGAGCCGTCCGGCTTCGGTACCACAAATAGTGTGGAATAATACCCCTTCCCCTGTTGTAAGAGGGGTACCTTGATTATCACCTGCTGGGAGTACAGCTTGTGAATGGCTTCCAGAACTGCCTCCCTGTCGGAGGGAGACTTTGGTAAAGCAGACTTCAGGAACCGATGAGGAGGAAACGCCTCGAATTCCAGTTTGTACCCCTGTGATACTACCTGTAGAATCCAGGGATCCACTTGCGAGTGAGCCCACTGCGCGTTGAAATTCTTGAGACGGGCCCCCACCGTGTCTGAGTCTGCTTGTAAAGCCCCAGCGTCATGCTGAAGACTTGGCAGAAGCAGGGGAGGGCTTCTGCTCCTGGGAAGCGGCTGCATGGTGCTGCCTTTTTCCTCTTCCTCTGCCCTTGGGCAGAAAAGAGTGACCTTTTGCTCGCTTGTACTTATGGGAACGAAAGGACTGAGTTTGAAAAGACTGTCTTTTTCTGTTGATGTGAAGTAACCTGGGGTAAAAAGGTGGATTTTCCAGCCGTTGCCGTGGCCACCAGGTCTGTTAGACCAGCCCCAAATAACTCCTCCCCCTTATACGGCAATACTTCCATGTGCCGTTTGGAATCTGCGTCCCCTGACCACTGTCTGGTCCATAATGCTCTTCTGGCAGAGATGGACATTGCGCTTACTCTTGATGCCAGGGTACAAATATCCCTCTGCGCATCACGCATATATAGCAATGCATCCTTTAAATGTTCTATAGTTAACAGAATATTGTCCCTATCCAGGGTATCAATATTCTCAGTCAGGGAATCCGCCCATGCGACTCCAGCACTGCACATCCAGGCTGATGCGATTGCTGGTCGCAGTATAACACCAGTATGTGTGTATATACTTTTCAGGATATTTTCCAGCCTCCTATCAGCTGGTTCTTTGAGGGTGGCCGTATCAGGGGACGGTAACGCTACTTGTTTAGATAAACGTGTGAGCGCCTTATCTACCCTAGGGGGCGTTTCCCACCGTGCCCTAACCTCTGGCGGGAAAGGGTATAGTGCTAATAACTTATTAGAAATTAGCTGTTTTTTATCGGGGGAAACCCACGCTTTATCACACACCTCATTTATTTCCTCAGACTCAGGAAAAACTATTGGCAGTTTTTTCACACCCCACATAATACCCGCCTTTGAGGTATTTGTAGTGTCAGAAAGGTTCAATGCCTCTTTCATTGCCGTGATCATGTAACGTGTGGCCCTACTGGACATTACGTTTGTCTCGTCACCGTCGACACTAGATTCAGTATCTGTATCTGGATCCGTGTCGACCCACTGAGGTAGCGGCCGTTTTAGGGCCCCTGAGGGTGTCTGAGACGCCTGAACAGGCACTAATTGATTTGCCGGCTTTCTCATGTCGTCAACAGTTTTTTGTAAATTGCTGACATTATCACTTAATTGCTTAAACACAATCATCCAGTCAGGTGTCGACTCCCTAGGGGGTGACATCACTAACACAGGCAACTGCTCCGCCTCCACCTCATTTTCCTCCTCATACATGTCGACACACGCGTACCGACACACAGCACACACACCGGGAATGCTCTGATAGAGGACAGGACCCTACTTAGCCCTTTGGAGAGACAGAGGGAGAGTCTGCCAGCACACACCCAGCGCTATATATATATATATATACAGGGATAACCTTATATAAGTGTTAATCCCTTATAGCTGCTGTTAATCTAGTTATTTGCTGCCAAAATGCCCCCCCTTCTCTTTTTTACCCTGAATCAGATGCAGTACTGCAGGGGAGAATCAGGGAGCCGTCCTTCCAGCGGAGCTGTGAGGGAATAATGGCGCCAGTGTGCTGAGGAGATAGGCCCCGCCCCTTCACGACGTCCTTAACTCCCGCTTTTTTGTGTAAAATGGCAGGGGAAAAAATACATCCATATAGCCCTGGAGCTATATGTGATGTATTCCTTTTGCCAGCTAAGGTATATGTGTGTTATATTGCGTCTCAGGGCGCTCCCCCCCAGCGCCCTGCACCCTCAGTGACCGGAGTGTGAAGTGTGCTGAGAGCAATGGCGCACAGCTGCGGTGCTGTGCGCTACCTTAGTCTTGAAGACAGGATGTCTTCTGCCGCCGCTTTCACCGGACCTTCGTCTCTTCTGGCTCTGTAAGGGGGACGGCGGCGCGGCTCCGGTGACCCATCCAGGCTGAACCTGTGATCGTCCCTCTGGAGCTAACGTCCAGTAGCCTAAGAAGCCCAATCCACTCTGCACTCAGGTGAGTTCGCTTCTTCTCCCCTTAGTCCCACGATGCAGTGAGCCTGTTGCCAGCAGGACTCACTGAAAATAAAAAAACCTAACTAAACTTTTATTCTAAGCAGCTCTGGAGAGCTACCTAGTTTGCACCCTTCTCGGCCGGGCACAAAAATCTAACTGGCTTGGAGGAGGGTCATAGGGGGAGGAGCCAGTGCACACCACCTGATATCTCAAGCTTTTATTTTGTGCCCCGTCTCCTGCGGAGCCGCTATTCCCCATGGTCCTTACGGAGTCCCAGCATCCACTTAGGACGTTAGAGAAATAGGATTTTGGTACTTACCAGGTAAATCCTTTTCTTTGAATCCATAGGGGGCACTGGAGTACTCTTGGGATATGGACGGCTTCCGCAGGAACAGGGCACTGAATATTTAAATTTAGAACACTCTACCCCTCCATATCCCAGAGTACCTCAGTGTTTTTTACTGAGCCGAACAGGAGCTATTGAGGTTGACAATGGAGAATTACATATAACATAACGGACAACAATAAAGTTGACACATAACGTTACTGACAACTAAACAGTTGACACCATAACCGATAGAACTTGATAATTTGAACCAGTCGGTGAGAGTGTGTTACCATAAGGTCCCCTGAACTTACCACAAACCAGGTAAAACTGCTCTGGGTGGGCGTCCAGTGCCCCCTATGGATTCAGAGAAAAGGATTTACCTGGTAAGTACCAAAATCCTATTTTCTTTTTCATCCACTAGGGGGTCACTGGGGTACTCTTGGGACGTACCAAAGCTTCCCCCGTGGGCGGGAGAGCTGTTTGGCACCTGTAACACTAGGCGGCCAAAGCTAAATGCTTATGATGCAAACGTATCAAACTTGTAAAAGCGCACAAACGTGTGCACGGAAGACCATGTAGCCGCACGGCAAAGCTGCATCGTAGAAGCTCCACGACCAGCTGCCCATGAAGTTCCCACAGAACGTGTGGAATGAGCTGTTACTGATGTAGGCGGCTGTAACCTAGCATGAAGGTAAGCCTGATGTATGGTCAGTTTTATCCATCTGGATAAGGTCTGCTTAGAAGCTGGCCAACCCACCTTGGCAGCATCATAGAGAACAAACAACGTATCCGTCTTACGAACTGTAGACGTTCGGAATACATAAACGCGTAATGCGCGTACCACATCCAGAGTTCCAGAATGCGCTGTTAACACAGGAACTACTATTGGTTGACTGATGTGAAAAGATGACACTACCTTTGGTAAGAAAGCGGGATTCGTCCGAAGTTCCGCTCTGTCATCATGAAACGCCAAATAAGGTGGCTTGCATGACAAGGCACCCAAATCTGAAACACGCCCTGCCGAAACTAAGGCTAGGAGGAAAATTGTTTTCCAAATGAGAAACTTAATATCCACTTGTTGTAAGGGTTCAAAATATGAAGACTGTAAGAAATCTAAAACCAGATTCAAGTCCCATGGCGCTGTAGGTGGAATGAATGGCGGCTGTACTGAGGACACCTTGCAGATAAGTATGTACCGACGGCAATAGAGCCAATCGTCTTTGAAAGTAAATTGACAACGCAGATACCTGCACCTTTAGTGTAGATAAACGCAGTCCTCCATCTAACCCCGTCTGTAGAAATAAAAGACGAGATAACTTGAAAGATGATGTCGGAAACTTCAGAGCTTCACACCAACCTATATAGGCACGCCAAATTCTGTAATAATGAGCTGCCGTAACCGGCTTCCTAGCTCGTAACATGGTTGGTATAACAGAATCTGGAATGCCCTCTTTTCTTAAGAGGGCGGTCTCAACAGCCACCCCGTCAAACGCAGCCGCACTAAAATCGGGGTAAAGAAACTGTTGTAACCTGTTGTTACAGGTCCGGACGTAGTGGGAGCGGCCAAGGATAGTCTGCGAGTAGTCCGCAGAGATCCAAGAACCAAGCTCTCAGAGGCCAATGAGGCGCCACTAGTATGACTGTGACGGACTCTCTTTTATTCCGTTTTAGCAACAGAGGGAGCAGCGGAAATGGTGGAAACAGATACACGAGGCTGTACGGCCACGCGATTGTGAGAGCATCCACCGCCACTGCCTTTGGATCTCTCGTTCTGGACACATACTGGGGCGTTTGGTGATTGTGGCGAAATGCCATCAGGTCTGCTTGAGGGTAACCCCACCTCTGGACCAACATGTGAAACACTTCTGGATTTAATGCCCATTATCCTGGATGAAAATCCCAACGGCTGAGATAATCCGCCTCCCAGTTGTCCACTCCCGGAATGAACACTGCCGACAATATCACTTGGTGATGTTCGGCCCAATTGAGGATTCGAGCTACTTCCCGCATTGCCATGCGGCTTCTCGTTCCTCCTTGTTTGTTGATGTACACAACTGCCGTCGCATTGTCTGACTGCACCTGGCCAGGCTGAGACCGAAGCATGTGTACTGCTTGTCGTAGCGCATTGTAAATTGCCCGGAGTTCCAGGACATTTATAGACCGCAATCTTTCGTGATCCGCCCAGAGACCCTGGAGCTGACAATTTTGAACTACAGCTCCCCAACCTCTGAGACTCGCGTCCGTCGTTAGAATTATCCAATTCCAGGCGCCGAACAGTTTCCCTGCGGTTAGATTGTGTACTTTGAGACACCCTTGCCCGTGGCGACAACCTCACCCTGTGGTGAATCTGCAGATGCGAGCCCGACCACTGTGCGAGCACATCCATTTGAAACGGACGTGAGTGAAATCTTCCGAACTGAAGCGCTTCGAAAGCCGCCACCATTGTGCCTAAAAGGCGAATGCACAAATGTACCGAGACTGTGCGTGGCTTGAGCACTAATTGTACCAGATGACGAATAATCTGTACTTTCTGTTCTGGTAGGTAAATTCTTTGATTTACCGTATCGAGAATCATACCTAGGAATTGAAGTCGTTGAGACGGAATTAGATGTGATTTCTTGAAGTTGACAATCCAACCGTGCTGAACTAGTACACTGTACGTTAGCAACGCATGTTGGAGGAGCATCTGTTGAGACGGAGCTTTGATGAGCAGATCGTCTAAGTACGGAACTATTGTCACTCCCAGGGATCGGAGATGAGCTATCATCACAGACATCACTTTGGTGAATACCCGAGGCGCTGACGAGAGGCCAAACGGTAGAGCCTGAAACTGGTAATGGTTCTGGCGTATTGCAAAACGCAAGAAACTCTGATGAGGTGGCCAAATTGGAATGTGCAAGTACGCATCCTTGAGATCTAGCGCAATCATGAATTCCTGTGGCTCTAAACCTGCAATTACTGACCGCAGAGATTCCATCTTGAATCTGTGGTAAGTGACGTACTGATTGAGACCCTTTAAGTTCAATATTGGCCTGACGGAGACATCCGGCTTTGGTACCACAAACAGACTGGAATAATAACCCTGACCCTGTTGTTGTACCGGGACCTGAATCAAAACTGCTGAATCCAGTAGGGACTGATAGCAATTTGCAGAACCGCCCTCTTGTCGTCCGAGAGAGGTAGTCCTGTCTTGAAAAACCGCAGTGGCGGAAGACAGTCGAACTCTATTTTGTAACCTTTTAACACTAAATTGCGGATCCACCCATCTGTGGATGTCTGGAACCACGCCAAATGGAACGTCTGAAGGCGTGCTCCCACAATTGTAGATCCGAGATGGGCTGGGAGCCCGTCATGCCACTGGTTTGTCGGTGACCTTGGCGTCCTGACGACTGGTGTTTGATTGTTGGAAACCACGTCCTCGACCTCGTCTACCAGGCGTGGCTGTTCCTCTGCCACGCCCGCGAAAGGGCTGAGGTCTAAAGGATTTGAACGCAGGTCCAGAGTATCTCCGTCTTGGTACAGTTGGAGGCAATGGTAAGAAAACAGACTTTCCTCCCGTGGCCTCAGAAATCCATTTGTCCAATTCAGGACCAAACAACTTCTCGCCACCGTAAGGTAACGCCTCTATACCTCTCGACCTCTGCCTCCGCTTGCCAAGAACGCAGCCAGAGTGCTCGTCGTACTGTAACCAGTGACGATGAAATGCGAGAAGTGAGCTGACAGATGTCAGTAGAAGCTGTACATAGATACTCCGCAGCCTCACAGATTTGATCAGCAAGAAGTATAAGGTGATCGTCATGTAGGGCAGACTTGAGTTCTGTTATCGATACTATGAGCGCCTTAGTGACCCAAATGCCAACCAACCCGGGTCTCAGCAGCACTCCTGCGGCTATATAAATGGACTTTAGCATAGTTTCTATTTTGCGGTCTGAAGGGTCTTTAAGCGTAGTAGCAGTTGGCACTGGTATGGTTAATTTCTTGGTAAGTTTTGACACCGACGAATCAACCATTGGTGGATTCTCCCATGTACATGTCACAGAGTCTGGAAACGGGTAACTAGACTTAAATCTGCGAGGTCTAGAAAACCGTTTATCTGGATTCTTTCGTGTTTCTACTAACATCTTATTAAGCGATTCCGAAACAGGAAAACACATTGGATATCTGTCGTTTAGTAAATACGACTTCATCATTTGTAAGAGGCTCCTCAGTTTCTGTAAACTTCAGAGACTGACGCACCGCTCTGATGAGATTATCAATGCCTGGGCTGTTAAAATCATCACTATCTGACTCCACTTCGCCCTCCTCACCCTCATCTTGCGCAGTGAAGTATGGCATGGAATCGTCAGAATGCAACATAGCAGAAACCGGTAAATCATAAGACATATGAAATTTATCCCGTCTACCCAAAATGGATTTGGACTTTTGGCAAGGCTGAGACGCCTCCGGTAGTTCTGGCGGTCTCACGCTAGACTCAGATCTTGCCGCTTCCTGCTCTTGTCGAGCGGCGGTCAATTCTGATTGCAACCCAGCCAGTACATTGGCTAGCATTTCCCATGGAGGGTGCGGGGATGAAACCGGCTTTAAAACCGGAGCAGAAATTGTATTCGTAACTGAATTCACAAAACATACTGTACATGTGGTAGATCCATCCGGTAACACTGTTACAGACCTTGCAGTGAAACTGTTTTTTTTAAGTTTTTGCTGGTGCCTTACTCATTATGCAGACAGACAATACAATATACAAAGACAGACCACTTGCACGACTCAGTAAAATAGTACTAAGGTGTGTGTAATATATATATATATATCTGGCCAAGTGCAGTACACGTGGCCAGTCCAATGAAATGTGATCCCAAATTCCCACTAACACCCCTGCACCTCCGGTGGAGTAGAGATGTAGACCAGGAACGTTCTGGAATCACAACAGGAAGCATGGTTAAAATGGCCCCAAGCCATGCTTACAGGAATGATCACAGTACAGGTTATAATCTTTTGAAACAGATATATAACTTGGGATAGTGTAACAAAAGCCTAATAGCCTATGCTTTCTATATCATCTATGCAGCCTAGCATACTGCTGCTTTCCCCCCCGTGCAGCTGCGTGCTCCTGCTGCTATATACATGGTGCTGTGAGCTTCTCCCCCCCCCCCCCCATCCCCCTGTATGCTCCGTGTACTGGAACACCAGGAGCATGTAAAAGGGCCGGGAAGCGGGAGCCGGGGAACGGCTAGCGGGCGCCAGACAACAGACAGCGGGAGCCGGGGAGCGCGCTCCCTCTATGCGGCTCTGAGCAGCGGCGGCGGGCGGTTTACTTTGTCTCAGAAACAATGTCCCCACACAGCGGGGCGGCAGCGTGAGCTGACCGCCCCGTCCTCCAACATACCTGGACTCCTGTGGTGAGGCTACGACGGGGCTTCTCTGTAAGCACCGTCCAGCCTTTTCTGCAGGATGTCTGCTCTGGCTGTGAGGGTGCTCTTTTAGAGAGGACCGACACGCCACAGCTGCTTGTAGTAGCTTCCACTATCCCGGACCCTGGCCTTTTGGAAGGGGGAAAGGGATGTGGTAAAGTGAAAAAAGAAAAATCAGAAATAATAAAATTAAAAATAAGTGTGGACTGAGCCACACAAGCCTGTTGCTACGATGAGCACAGAAAAAACACTGAGGTACTCTGGGATATGGAGCGGTGGTGTGTTCTAAATTTAAATATTCAGTGCCCTGTCCCTGCGGAAGCCGTCCATATCCCAAGAGTACTCCAGTGACCCCTAGTGGATGAAAAAGAAAGTAGTTTGATTCTCCGCGGGGGTAGCGTATTTATCCTCCCCATCATGCCTACTGCTGCGTTGGCTTTCGTGGAGTAACTATAGACATAGTCGACCTCTAGACTCCATTAACATCTCATTGATACCAGGCTCGGATGCATAGATCCTGGGTTATTGTTGGGTGAACTAGAGTTCGGGCTTGCATGACCTCCATTATTCTGTAGGACCTCTATATTCTGTGTACATGTCCTTTCCTTGCAAAACATATGTGTAACCCCCCCCCCCCCCCCCTACCCCTTTTCTCTCCTGTATCCCTACCCCTATTTTTGTTTTAATATAAAACAATAAAAATGAATGTTGAAAAAGTAGTTTGATTCTTGCTGTGCAATAATTTCCCAGTGGACTGCTCCTTCATAAATAATAGGCAGTGATTTGGTTTATTGCTAGTGTACCCATCACCAAAAGCAGCTCTGGTCTGAACAGAGTTTGAGCCAGTTTAGTCCCTAGAAAGTCCCATTCCCTAGAGATGTCATAAATATTGCCACAGTCCACAAATAATGGCTACCTCAATTGAGGTAAAGGTTATTTTTTTAAACTTCTCAATAATGAAATTTAATTTAGAAATACAGCTAAGGAAGAACAAAGCCTACCAGAACAAAACGGTCTTAAGCTGGGTACATACCTTGCCAATCACTTGGTTGATTGGCTTAAACACCACCGATCAGCCAAGTAGTGTATACCCAAGCTTGACCTCCCTGTGATCCACACGGAGCTCAGTGTGTACATTTTTTTATGGGATCAGAAGGTCGGCAGTTTAAATACACTATGTAGACTAGAGTTATTGGACACTGAAATGGTTGGACACTGAAATATGCTCCTGCAGCACACACGTGTTCCTGGAAGTATAAAACGGATAGAGTGACACTGATTAGATCATTTGTTAATGAAATGGCTTCGCCAGAAGGAGCTAACGAGTTTGAAAAGGGGATCATCATAGGCCGCTCGATCGAAAGTATGAGAAGCATTATGGATGTTAGGAAGCTTCCTAAATCCCCTGTGTCTTTTGTCATTAATGCATGGAAGAACAGTCATTGCAGGAATGCACCGAGCCCTGGAAGACCCGCGAAATTGCAAACCAAGGACCGGAGAGTGCTAACCAGGAAGCTGCAATAGAACAGGGGTCATCCCATGCATACCAGTGCAAAATGGCCACTAATGTACCGGTTTCAACAAGAACACTTTGTAGGGAGGCCCATGAACTTGGATATTATGGGCGAGCAGCCGCTCATAAACCTCTAATCACAAAGAACAATGCAGCCCAGTGCTTACTATGGTGTAAAAATAAGAATTTACTTACCGATAATTCTATTTCTCGGAGTCCGTAGTGGATGCTGGGGTTCCTGAAAGGACCATGGGGAATAGCGGCTCCGCAGGAGACAGGGCACAAAAAGTAAAGCTTTCCGATCAGGTGGTGTGCACTGGCTCCTCCCCCTATGACCCTCCTCCAAGCCTCAGTTAGGTACTGTGCCCGGACGAGCGTACACAATAAGGGAGGAATTTTGAATCCCGGGTAAGACTCATACCAGCCACACCAATCACACCGTACAACTTGTGATCTAAACCCAGTTAACAGTATGATAACAGAGGAGCCTCTGAAAGATGGCTCCCTACAACAATAACCCGAATTAGTTAACAATAACTATGTACAATTATTGCAGATAATCCGCACTTGGGATGGGCGCCCAGCATCCACTACGGACTCCGAGAAATAGAATTATCGGTAAGTAAATTCTTATTTTCTCTATCGTCCTAGTGGATGCTGGGGTTCCTGAAAGGACCATGGGGATTATACCAAAGCTCCCAAACGGGCGGGAGAGTGCGGATGACTCTGCAGCACCGAATGAGAGAACTCCAGGTCCTCCTTAGCCAGAGTATCAAATTTGTAAAATTTTACAAACGTGTTTTCCCCTGACCACGTAGCTGCTCGGCAAAGTTGTAATGCCGAGACCCCTCGGGCAGCCGCCCAAGATGAGCCCACCTTCCTTGTGGAGTGGGCCTTTACAGATTTAGGCTGTGGCAGGCCTGCCACAGAATGTGCAAGTTGGATTGTGCTACAGATCCAACGAGCAATCGTCTGCTTAGACGCAGGAGCACCCATCTTGTTGGGTGCATACAATATAAACAACGAGTCAGATTTTCTGACTCCAGCTGTCCTTGCAATATATATTTTCAATGCTCTGACAACGTCCAGTAACTTGGAGTCCTCCAAGTCACTTGTAGCCGCAGGCACTACAATAGGCTGGTTCAGATGAAATGCTGACACCACCTTAGGGAGAAAATGCGGACGAGTCCGCAGTTCCGCCCTGTCCGAATGGAAAATCAGATATGGGCTTTTGTAAGATAAAGCTGCCAGTTCTGACACTCTCCTGGCCGAAGCCAGGGCTAGTAGCATGGTCACTTTCCATGCGAGATATTTCAAATCCACATTTTTTAGTGGTTCAAACCAATGAGATTTTAGAAAGTCCAAAACCACATTGAGATCCCACGGTGCCACTGGAGGCACCACAGGAGGCTGTATATGCAGCACTCCCTTAACAAAAGTCTGGACTTCAGGGACTGAAGCCAATTCTTTCTGGAAGAAAATCGACAGGGCCGAAATTTGAACCTTAATAGATCCCAATTTGAGACCCATAGACAATCCTGATTGCAGGAAATGTAGGAATCGACCCAGATGAAATTCCTCCGTCGGAGCACTCCGATCCTCGCACCACGCAACATATTTTCGCCAAATGCGGTGATAATGTTGCACGGTTACTTCCTTCCTTGCTTTAATCAAAGTAGGAATGACTTCTTCCGGCATGCCTTTTTCCTTTAGGATCCGGCGTTCAACCGCCATGCCGTCAAACGCAGCCGCGGTAAGTCTTGAAACAGACAGGGACCCTGCTGAAGTGAGTCCCTCCTTAGAGGTAGAGGCCACGGATCTTCCGTGATCATCTCTTGAAGTTCCGGGTACCAAGTCCTTCTTGGCCAATCCGGAACCACTAGTATCGTTCTTACGCCTCTTTGCCGTATAATTCTCAATACTTTTGGTATGAGAGGCAGAGGAGGAAACACATACACCGACTGGTACACCCAAGGCGTTACCAGCGCGTCCACAGCTATTGCCTGCGGATCTCTTGACCTGGTGCAATACCTGTCCAGTTTTTTGTTGAGGCGAGACGCCATCATGTCCACCATTGGTCTTTCCCAACGGGTTACCAGCATGTGGAAGACTTCTGGATGAAGTCCCCACTCTCCCGGGTGAAGGTCGTGTCTGCTGAGGAAGTCTGCTTCCCAGTTGTCCACTCCCGGGATGAACACTGCTGACAGTGCTATCACATGATTCTCTGCCCAGCGAAGAATCCTTGCAGCTTCTGCCATTGCACTCCTACTTCTTGTGCCGCCCTGTCTGTTCACATGGGCGACTGCCGTGATGTTGTCCGACTGGATCAACACCGGTTTTCCCTGAAGCAAAGGTTCTGCCTGGCTTAGAGCATTGTAGATTGCTCTTAGTTCCAGAATGTTTATGTGAAGAGACGTTTCCAGGCTCGTCCACACTCCCTGGAAGTTTCTTCCTTGTGTGACTGCTCCCCAGCCTCTCAGGCTGGCGTCCGTGGTCACCAGGATCCAATCCTGTATGCCGAATCTGCGGCCCTCCAATAGATGAGCACTCTGCAACCACCACAGAAGAGATACCCTTGTCCTTGGAGACAGGGTTATCCGCTGGTGCATCTGAAGATGCGACCCTGACCATTTGTCCAACAGATCCCTCTGGAAAATTCTTGCGTGGAATCTGCCGAATGGAATTGCTTCGTAAGAAGCCACCATTTTTCCCAGGACTCTTGTGCATTGATGTACAGACACCTTTCCTGGTTTTAGGAGGTTCCTGACAAGCTCGGATAACTCCTTGGCTTTTTCCTCCGGGAGAAAAACCTTTTTCTGAACCGTGTCCAGAATCATCCCTAGGAACAGCAGACGAGTTGTTGGCATTAACTGGGATTTTGGAATATTCAGAATCCACCCGTGCTGTTTTAGCACTTCTTGAGACAGTGCTAATCCCATCTCTAGCTGTTCTCTGGACCTTGCCCTTATCAGGAGATCGTCCAAGTATGGGATAATTAATACGCCTTTTCTTCGAAGAAGAATCATCATCTCGCCATTACCTTTGTAAAGACCCGAGGTGCCGTGGACAATCCGAACGGCAGCGTCTGAAACTGATAGTGACAGTTTTGTACGACGAACCTGAGGTACCCCTGGTGTGAGGGGTAAATTGGAACGTGGAGGTACGCATCCTTGATGTCCAAGGATACCATAAAGTCCCGTTCTTCCAGGTTCGCTATCACTGCTCTGAGTGACTCCATCTTGAACTTGAACTTCTTTATGTACAGGTTCAATGACTTCAGATTTAGAATAGGTCTTACCGAGCCATCCGGCTTCGGTACCACAAATAGAGTGGAATAATACCCCTTTCCTTGTTGTAGAAGAGGTACCTTGACTATCACCTGCTGAGAGTACAGCTTGTGAATGGCTTCCAAGACCGTCTCCCTTTCGGAGGGGGACGTTGGTAAAGCAGACTTCAGGAAACGGCGAGGTGGATCTGTCTCTAGTTCCAACCTGTATCCCTGAGATATTATCTGCAGGATCCAGGGATCTACCTGCGAGTGAGCCCACTGCGCGCTGAAATTCTTGAGACGACCGCCCACCGCCCCCGAGTCCGCTTGAGAAGCCCCAGCGTCATGCTGAGGCTTTTGTAGAAGCGGGGGAGGGCTTCTGTTCCTGGGAAGGAGCTGCCTGTTGCTGTCTCTTCCCCCTTCCTCTGCCTCGTGGCAGATATGAATATCCCTTTGCTCTCTTGTTTTTAAAGGAACGAAAGGGCTGCGGTTGAAAAGTCGGTGTCTTTTTCTGTTGGGGAGTAACTTGAGGTAAAAAGGTGGATTTCCCGGCTGTAGCCGTGGCCACCAAATCTGATAGACCGACTCCAAATAACTCCTCCCCTTTATACGGCAAAACTTCCATATGCCGTTTTGAGTCCGCATCGCCTGACCACTGTCGCGTCCATAAACTTCTTCTGGCCGAAATGGACATAGCACTTACCCGTGATGCCAGTGTGCAGATATCCCTCTGTGCATCACGCATATAAAGAAAAGCATCCTTTATTTGCTCTAAAGACAGTAAAACATTGTCCCTATCCAGGGTATCAATATTTTCAATCAGGGACTCTGACCAAGCTACTCCAGCACTGCACATCCAGGCTGTCGCTATAGCTGGTCGTAGTATAACACCTGTATGTGTGTATATACTTTTTTGGATATTTTCCATCCTCCTATCTACTGGATCTTTAAGTGCGGCCGTCTCAGGAGAGGGTAACGCCACTTGTTTAGATAAGCGTGTGAGCGCCTTGTCCACCCTAGGAGGTGTTTCCCAGCGCGCCCTAACCTCTGGCGGGAAAGGGTATAAAGCCAATAACTTCTTTGAAATTAGCATCTTTTTATCGGGGGCAACCCACGCTTCATCACACACCTCATTTAGTTCTTCTGATTCAGGAAAAACTATAGGTAGTTTTTTCACACCCCACATAATACCCTGTTTAGTGGTACCTGTAGTATCAGCTAAATGTAACGCCTCCTTCATTGCCAAAATCATATAACGTGTGGCCCTACTGGAAAATACGGTTGATTCGTCACCGTCGCCACTGGAATCAGTGCCTGTGTCTGGGTCTGTGTCGACCGACTGAGGCAAAGGGCGTTTTACAGCCCCTGACGGTGTTTGAGGCGCCTGGACAGGCACTAATTGATTGTCCGGCCGTCTCATGTCGTCAAACGACTGCTTTAGCGTGTTGACACTATCCCGTAATTCCATAAATAAAGGCATCCATTCTGGTGTCGACCCCCTAGGAGGTGACATCCCCATATTTGGCAATTGCTCCGCCTCCACACCAATATCGTCCTCATACATGTCGAGACACACGTACCGACACACAGCAGACACACAGGGAATGCTCTTAACGAAGACAGGACCCGACTAGCCCTTTGGGGAGACAGAGGGAGAGTCTGCCAGCACACACCAAAGCGCTATATATGACAGGGATAGCCTTATAATAAGTGCTCCCTGTATAGCTGCTTTTATAATATAATTTTTGCCACTATTTTGCCCCCCCTCTCTTGTTTTACCCTGTTTCTGTAGTGCAGTGCAGGGGAGAGACCTGGGAGCCGTCCTGACCAGCGGAGCTGTGTAAGGAAAATGGCGCTGTGTGCTGAGGAGATAGGCCCCGCCCCTTTTACGGCGGGCTCGTCTCCCGCTCTTTAGTGGATTCTGGCAGGGGTTAAATATCTCCATATAGCCCCCGGAGGCTATATGTGAGGTATTTTTTAGCCAAATAGGTTTTCATTTGCCTCCCAGGGCGCTCCCCTCCCAGCGCCCTGCACCCTCAGTGACTGCCGTGTGAAGTGTGCTGAGAGGAAAATGGCGCACAGCTGCAGTGCTGTGCGCTACCTTTAGAAGACTGAGGAGTCTTCTGCCGCCGATTCTGGACCTCTTCTTGTTTCAGCATCTGCAAGGGGGCCGGCGGCGAGGCTCCGGTGACCATCCAGGCTGTACCTGTGATCGTCCCTCTGGAGCTGATGTCCAGTAGCCAAGAAGCCAATCCATCCTGCACGCAGGTGAGTTCACTTCTTCTCCCCTAAGTCCCTCGTTGCAGTGATCCTGTTGCCAGCAGGACTCACTGTAAAATAAAAAACCTAAGCTAAACTTTTCTAAGCAGCTCTTTAGGAGAGCCACCTAGATTGCACCCTTCTCGGCCGGGCACAAAAATCTAACTGAGGCTTGGAGGAGGGTCATAGGGGGAGGAGCCAGTGCACACCACCTGATCGGAAAGCTTTACTTTTTGTGCCCTGTCTCCTGCGGAGCCGCTATTCCCCATGGTCCTTTCAGGAACCCCAGCATCCACTAGGACGATAGAGAAAAGCGCAAATGACGGATAGTGGTACAAAGGCGAGTGTTCTGGAGTGATGAATCACGCTTTACACATCAGATGGATGTGTTTGGGTTTGGCGATTGCCAGGAGAACGTCTGATGCCAGTGTTCAGTAGCTACAGTAAATCATGGAAGTGGTGGCGGTACGCTGTGGGGCTGTTTAAGTTGGTTTGGCATGAGTCCACTAGTTGGAATGCATGGTCACAGAGTATAGAGATGTTCTCGATAACTCTGCTCCCTACATTGTGGCAGTTCTATGGAAATGGCAAATGATTTATCAGGACAACAATGCCATCAGTTATGTTTCCAGGGCAACACTGGACTGATATACAAAAAAAATGTGGTAATCCGGATCGACTGGCCAGCTCAAAGTCCAGATCTTAACTCCACTGAGAACCTCTGGGACAAATTGGAGCGATGGTTGTGTCACAGTTGGTCACTGTACTTAAGGCAAAATATACCAGGTGTCTGCAGTAATCACTGCACATGGTGGACCTACAAAGTACTGATGTCAATCAAATCTCCACGTACTTGCTGTCAGTGTCCAATAACTTTTGTCTACATAGTGTATTAAAGAGCACATACGATGTGACCTCCCGACCCTAACGTTGCATAAACTCCCACACAATCACTGGGTCTATTAGCTGATATCAGGAGATTGGCCCAACAATTGTATAGGTGTGTACCCAACAATACACAGAATAACTACTGATACTTATTTATATGGTTTGTTAACAATAACAAAAAAAACATTTTTAATACATAAACATTTCTGCAACACAAGCAATCTAAGATTGCCAGCACCCTATTTCATATCAGAATCATTATTATAGAGTATTTAGGCTGCCAAAACCAATATAAGCAAACAAATTGGGATAAACATTGAGTATCCCTTATCCAAAATGCTTGGGACCAGAGGTATTTTGGATATCGGATATTTCCGTATTTTGGAATAATTGCATACCATAATGAGATATCATGGCGATGGGACCGAAGTCTAAGCACAGAATACATTTATGTTTCATAAACACCTTATACACACAGCCTGAAGGTCATTTTAGCCAATATTTTTAATAACTTTGTGCATTAAAACAAAGTTTGTGTACAGTCACACAATTCATTTATGTTTCACATACACCTTATACACACACAGCCTGAAGGTCATTTAATACAATATTTTTAATAACTGTGTATTAAACAAAGTTTGTGTACATTGAGCCATCAGAAAACAAAGGTTTCACTATCTCACTCAAAAAATTCTGTATTTTGGTACATTCCGTATTTCAGAATATTTGGATATGGGATACTCAACCTGTATTTGGGTTTACTATAATAATCTTTCTGAAGCTGGAGACAGAGAAAACAGCACCGCAAACCACTAACCAAAGCTGTACCCACTGTAACATAGTAATTGTTACAAATTCCTTGTGTATTATGTACTGATATACTTGTCAATAAACGGATTCTGAATGTATCATTACCAAACAAACAATCTAGACAAGTAACAAACTAAACTACGTGCATATAACTTCTGGTGTCATTGTTATAAACCCCAATTGCGGCTTTTCTTTCCTGCTTCACTGAAATGTTATCGTTACTTGCTTGGCCCTGACTGACTCCTAGGAGGGGGAATAAAATTCTTGGCAATGTGCTGCAGCGGTGTTCACCTGTCCCCACAAAAGTACTAAATTATATTGTACGTCCGCACCATTCCCTGACCGCCACATATATTATAATCATTTCTTTATATAGCGCAGGGGTATTCACATGCGGCACTCCAGCTGCTGTGGAACTAGACATCCCAGCATACCTGCCACAGTTTTGCTATTACATACTAAAACTGTCAGGATATGCTGAGTTTATAGATCCACAGCAGCTGGAAAGCTGCATGTTGAATGCCACTGGCGTAAAGCTACATAGGAGGATATTTATCTATCATGTCAGTACATGCGAAAGCAGAGCTTACACCCTAAATTATCTTCTAAATAAATACACAATCAAGGGTAGAGCTAGCCAAGCCATACAATTCCCATTTGTAGAATTCTCTAGTCACTTCTGATTGCTAAGGACCGCTAAAGCAGATAGTGCTTCATTCATTAATGTTGTGGCCCTATTAAACCAATTAATCATTCTTCATTTCCATTTACAGCTAAGCTAGGTGCACAAAGTGCATCCAATCCCAAATGAGGCCAATAAACTCCATCGCTGGCTTCTCTAAGCTTTGGCAAGACTATACTTTCATCTCAAGCAGTTGAAAAACTCAGCATGCTCCTGCAAGCTCCCCTAGAGACACCTACTTGTGCGCAAACATGAGATGTGGAACACACACAAAGAGTGTAATACAGATCAATAGAAAATAAATGTACACTTACCACTACCATAAGGAAAGGCTGGCGTTGACCGTCCATCGTAGCCCGATGAGTGTCCACTAGAAGCAGAATGTGGATTATAAGTATGCATACAGAGACTAGGTTTAACAATTTAATGTTTCAAGCCAGTGGTTCTAAAACGGTGTGCGCAGCACCCTAGGGTGCCTCAGGGAACTTGCAGGGGTGCCCTGGGTCGGTGGTCCAGAACCAATAAAAATTACTCATGGTCAAGGTTATAAGCAAAACCCGCGCTGGGGGCTGCCAATCTTAACATATGTGAACAAACAGAAGCAAATCTTGTCGCTCAATACCTAATTAAACCTAAGGATGACAAATAAACAATGTACTTAATTTCAGATTTCCTTCTAAAATTTCTCAATAAGAAACTTTTGGTCTAGGGGTGCCGTGAACAAAAAATTCTGATACTTTGTGGCGCCATAATTCAAAAGAAGTGTCGGAACTAATGTTTCACGCTATAATAAAGAGCAATACAGTACTAGCGCCTAAATAATAAGAATTTACTTACCGATAATTCTATTTCTCATAGTCCGTAGTGGATGCTGGGGACTCCGAAAGGACCATGGGGAATAGCGGCTCCGCAGGAGACTGGGCACAAAAGTAAAAGCTTTAAGACTACCTGGTGTGCACTGGCTCCTCTCCCTATGACCCTCCTCCAAGCATCAGTTAGGATACTGTGCCCGGACGAGCGTACACAATAAGGAAGGATTTTGAATCCCGGGTAAGACTCATACCAGCCACACCAATCACACCGTACAACTCGTGATCTGAACCCAGTTAACAGCATGATAACAGAGGAGCCTCTGAAAAGATGGCTCACAACAATAATAACCCGATTTTTTGTAACAATAACTATGTACAAGTATTGCAGACAATCCGCACTTGGGATGGGCGCCCAGCATCCACTACGGACTATGAGAAATAGAATTATCGGTAAGTAAATTCTTATTTTCTCTGACGTCCTAGTGGATGCTGGGGACTCCGAAAGGACCATGGGGATTATACCAAAGCTCCCAAACGGGCGGGAGAGTGCGGATGACTCTGCAGCACCGAATGAGAGAACTCCAGGTCCTCCTCAGCCAGGGTATCAAATTTGTAGAATTTAGCAAACGTGTTTGCCCCTGACCAAGTAGCTGCTCGGCAAAGTTGTAAAGCCAAGACCCCTCGGGCAGCCGCCCAAGATGAGCCCACTTTCCGTGTGGAATGGGCTTTTACAGATTTTGGCTGTGGCAGGCCTGCCACAGAATGTGCAAGCTGAATTGTACTACAAATCCAACGAGCAATAGTCTGCTTAGAAGCAGGAGCACCCAGCTTGTTGGGTGCATACAGGATAAACAGCGAGTCAGATTTTCTGACTCCAGCCGTCCTGGAAACATATATTTTCAGGGCCCCGACTACGTCCAGCAACTTGGAATCCTCCAAGTCCCTAGTAGCCGCAGGCACCACAATAGGCTGGTTTAAGTGAAATGCGGAAACCACCTTAGGGAGAAATTGAGGACGAGTCCTCAATTCTGCCCTGTCCGTATGAAAAATTAGGTAAGGGCTTTTATAGGATAAAGCCGCCAATTCTGAGATACGCCTGGCTGAGGCCAGGGCTAACAGCATTACCACTTTCCATGTGAGATATTTTAAGTCCACAGTGGTGAGTGGTTCAAACCAATGTGATTTTAGGAACCCCAAAACTACATTGAGATCCCAAGGTGCCACTGGAGGCACAAAAGGAGGCTGTATATGCAGTACCCCCTTGACAAACGTCTGAACTTCAGGAACTGAAGCTAGTTCTTTTTGGAAGAATATTGACAGGGCCGAAATTTTAACCTTAATGGACCCTAATTTTAGGCCCATAGACAGTCCTGTTTGCAGGAAATGCAGGAAACGACCCAGTTGAAATTCCTCTGTAGGGGCCTTCCTGACCTCACACCACGCAACATATTTACGCCAAATACGGTGATAATATTGCACAGTTACATCCTTCCTGGCTTTGATCAGGGTAGGGATGACTTCATCCGGAATGCCTTTTTCCTTCAGGATCCGGCGTTCAACCGCCATGCCGTCAAACGCAGCCGCGGTAAGTCTTGGAACAGACATGGTCCCTGCTGGAGCAGGTCCTTTCTTAGAGGTAGAGGCCACGGGTCTTCCGTGAGCATCTCTTGAAGTTCCGGGTACCAAGTCCTTCTTGGCCAATCCGGAGCCACGAGTATAGTCCTTACTCCTCTCCTTCTTATGATTCTCAGTACCTTGGGTATGAGAGGCAGAGGAGGGAACACATACACTGACTGGTACACCCACGGTGTTACCAGAGCATCCACAGCTATTGCCTGAGGGTCCCTTGACCTGGCGCAATATCTGTCCAGTTTTTTGTTGAGGCGGGACGCCATCATGTCCACCTTTGGTTTTTCCCAACGGTTCACAATCATGTGGAAGACTTCTGGGTGAAGTCCCCACTCACCCGGGTGGAGATCGTGTCCGCTGAGGAAGTCTGCTTCCCAGTTGTCCACTCCCGGAATGAACACTGCTGACAGTGCTATCACATGATTTTCCGCCCAGCAAAGAATCCTTGCAACTTCCTTCATTGCCCTCCTGCTTCTTGTGCCGCCCTGTCTGTTTACGTGGGCGACTGCCGTGATGTTGTCCGACTGGATCAGCACCGGCTGACCCTGAAGCAGAGGCCTTGCCTGACTTAGGGCATTGTAAATTACCCTTAGTTCCAGGATATTTATGTGAAGTGACGTTTCCATGCTTGACCACAAGCCCTGGAAATTTCTTCCCTGTGTGACTGCTCCCCAGCCTCTCAGGCTGGTATCCGTGGTCACCAGGACCCAGTCCTGAATGCCGAATCTGCGGCCCTCTAGAAGATGAGCACTCTGCAACCACCACAGGAGAGACACCCTTGTCCTTGGAGACAGGGTTCTCCGCTGATGCATTTGAAGATGCGATCCGGACCATTTGTCCAGCAGATCCCACTGAAAACTTCTTGCGTGGAATCTGCCGAATGGAATCGCTTCGTAAGAAGCCACCATTTTTCCCAGGACCCTTGTGCATTGATGCACTGACACTTGGCCTGGTTTTAGGAGGTTCCTGACTAGGTCGGATAACTCCCTGGCTTTCTCCTCCGGGAGAAACACCTTTTTCTGTACTGTGTCCAGAATCATCCCTAGGAACAGCAGACGTGTCGTCGGAATCAGCTGCGATTTTGGAATATTTAGAATCCATCCGTGCTGTCGTAGTACTACTTGAGATAGTGCTACTCCGACCTCTAACTGTTCTCTGGACCTTGCCCTTATCAGGAGATAGTCCAAGTAAGGGATAATTAAGACGCCTTTTCTTCGAAGAAGAATCATCATTTCGGCCATTACCTTGGTAAAGACCCGGGGTGCCGTGGACAATCCAAACGGCAGCGTCTGAAACTGATAGTGACAGTTCTGTACCACAAACCTGAGGTACCCTTGGTGAGAAGGGTAAATTGGGACATGGAGGTAAGCATCCTTGATGTCCAGAAACACCATATAGTCCCCTTCTTCCAGGTTCGCTATCACTGCTCTGAGTGATTCCATCTTGAATTTGAACCTTTGTATGTAAGTGTTCAAGGATTTCAGATTTAAAATAGGTCTCACCGAGCCGTCCGGCTTCGGTACCACAAACAGCGTGGAATAATACCCCTTTCCCTGTTGTAGGAGGGGTACCTTGATTATCACCTGCTGGGAATACAGCTTGTGAATGGCTTCCAATACCGCCTCCCTGTCGGGGGGAGACGTTGGTAAAGCAGACTTCAGGAACCGGCGAAGGGGAGACGTCTCGAATTCCAATTTGTACCCCTGAGATACTACCTGCAGGATCCAGGGGTCCACTTGCGAGTGAGCCCACTGCGCGCTGAAATTCTTGAGACGGGCCCCCACCGTGCCTGAGTCCGCTTGTAAGGCCCCAGCATCATGCTGAGGACTTGGCAGAAGCGGGGGAGGGCTTCTGTTCCTGGGAAGAGGCTGTCTGCTGCAGTCTTTTTCCCCTTCCTCTGCCCCGGGGCAGATACGAGTGGCCTTTTGCCCGCTTGCCCTTATGGGGACGAAAGGACTGAGCCTGAAAAGACGGTGTCTTTTTCTGCTGAGAGGTGACCTGGGGTAAAAAGGTGGATTTCCCAGCCGTTGCCGTGGCCACCAGGTCCGATAGACCGACCCCAAATAACTCCTCCCCTTTATACGGCAATACTTCCATATGCCGTTTGGAATCCGCATCACCTGACCACTGTCGCGTCCATAACCCTCTTCTGGCAGAAATGGACAGCGCACTTACTCTTGATGCCAGAGTGCAAATATCCCTCTGTGCATCTCTCATATATAGAAATGCATCCTTTAAATGCTCTATAGTCAATAATATATTGTCCCTGTCCAGGGTATCAATATTTTCAGTCAGGGAATCCGACCAAGCCACCCCAGCACTGCACATCCAGGCTGAGGCGATTGCTGGTCGCAGTATAATACCAGTATGTGTGTATATACTTTTTAGGATATTTTCCAGCTTCCTATCAGCTGGTTCCTTGAGGGCGGCCGTATCAGGAGACGGTAACGCCACTTGTTTTGATAAGCGTGTGAGCGCCTTATCTACCCTAGGGGGTGTTTCCCAACGCGCCCTAACCTCTGGCGGGAAAGGGTATAATGCCAATAATTTTTTAGAAATTAGCAGTTTTTTATCGGGGGAAACCCACGCTTCATCACACACCTCATTTAATTCATCTGATTCAGGAAAAACTACGGGTAGTTTTTTCACACCCCACATAATACCCTTTTTTGTGGTACTTGTAGTATCAGAAATGTTCAAAACCTCCTTCATTGCCGTGATCATGTAACGTGTGGCCCTACTGGAAAATACGTTTGTTTCCTCACCGTTGACACTGGAGTCAGTGTCCGTGTCTGGGTCTGTGTGTCGACCACCTGAGGTAACGGGCGCTTTAGAGCCCCTGACGGTGTTTGAGACGCCTGTACAGGTATTAACTGATTTGCCGGCTGTCTCATGTCGTCAACAGTCTTTTGTAAAGTGCTGACACTATCACGTAATTCCTTCCATAAGACCATCCAGTCAGGTGTCGACTCCCTAGGGGGTGACATCACTAATACAAGCAATTGCTCCGCCTCCATACCATTTTCCTCCTCATACATGTCGACACAACGTACCGACACAGCACACACACAGGGAATGCTCTGATAGAGGACAGGACCCCACTAGCCCTTTGGGGAGACAGAGGGAGAGTTTGCCAGCACACACCAGAGCGCTATATATATATATATATATATATATATATATATATATATATACACACACAGGGATAACCTTATATAAGTGTTTTCCCCTTATATAGCTGCTGTATAGATTTATCTGCCAAATTAGTGCCCCCCCTCTCTTTGTTTTACCCTGTTTCTGTAGTGCAGGACTGCAGGGGAGAGTCAGGGAGCTTCCCTCCAACGGAGCTGTGAGGAAAAATGGCGCCAGTGTGCTGAGGAGATAGGCTCCGCCCCCTTCTCGGCGGCCGTTCTCCCGCTTTTTTATGGAAAAACAGGCATGAGTTAAATGCATCCATATAGCCCAGGAGCTATATGTGATGCATTTTTTGCCCCCTAAGGTGTTTATATTGCGTCTCAGGGCGCCCCCACCCAGCGCCCTGCACCCTCAGTGACCGGAGTGTGAAGTGTGCTGAGAGCAATGGCGCACAGCTGCGGTGCTGTGCGCTACCTTATTGAAGACAGGACGTCTTCTGCCGCCGATTTTTCCGGACCTCTTCTGCTCTTCTGGCTCTGTAAGGGGGACGGCGGCGCGGCTCTGGGACCCATCCATGGCTGGGCCTGTGATCGTCCCTCTGGAGCTAATGTCCAGTAGCCTAAGAAGCCCAATCCACTCTGCACGCAGGTGAGTTCGCTTCTTCTCCCCTTAGTCCCTCGATGCAGTGAGCCTGTTGCCAGCAGGTCTCACTGAAAATAAAAAACCTAAAACTAAACTTTTTTCTAAGCAGCTCAGGAGAGCCACCTAGACTGCACCCTTCTCGTTCGGGCACAAAAATCTAACTGAGGCTTGGAGGAGGGTCATAGGGGGAGGAGCCAGTGCACACCAGGTAGTCTTAAAGCTTTTACTTTTGTGCCCAGTCTCCTGCGGAGCCGCTATTCCCCATGGTCCTTTCGGAGTCCCCAGCATCCACTAGGACGTCAGAGAAAATGACAATATTACAGACCGTTCAGGTATGGCAAGATATAATGTTACCACCGGGAAATTACATATTTCATGATGCCAAGTGACACATACAATTCTAGTGCTGTACAAGTGAAAACACAGTCAATGAATCCAGACAGGCTGTAAGCCAGGCGGTCTTTCTACATAACCAGGCAAAGAACAGAAGGTAAGAACTCAAACCATCATACCCTTCAGAGTGGCGTACATGTCAATATCACACAATGAGGAATAATACAGAAATTCCTCTCCGTTATTGCACCATGCATTTTCCCAGTACTACTGGTCTCTTCACTGAAGCCATGGGCTTTTGCAGTTTATTCCAGTACAGATAACACGGAAGCTGTATCCAGAACTCCGTTTCCTGTGAACCTGCTGTGGTCTTACATTATTAGTCCAGATACAAATTTCTTCCATCACTACCTGTGAATACCCGATCCCCTAATGAACTGGCACACATACAGTAATACACTCTAAAACAGGGGTGGGGAACCTTTTTTTCTACCAAAAGCCATTTGGATATTTATAAAATCCTTCGGGGGCCATACAATAACTCTCAACTTAAAAAATTACGATGCCCCCCAATAGGTACCCCCCCTTAGGAGGAACAATAAAAAAAAAAATGGGCGTGACTAATTAAAATGGGATATACAAATGCCCCCACAGTTCCAGGTATACAAATGGCCCCCCACCCCACTGTGCTGCTTACCGCTGCTCCATCTGGCAGCGTCTCTCGGGTGTCAGGACAGGGAGGAGAGCGCGGCTATGTTGGGTGGCGGCGGCGTGTAGGACCACAAACCAGGCGCCGGTTCGTGAGCCAATCAGAGCTCGCGGACCGGCAGCAGCGGCCCCTGATTGGCTGCCAGTCCGCGAGCTCTGATTGGCTCACGAACCGGCGGCTGTTTTGAGATCTTACCTGCCGCCGGACATAGTAGCTGCGCTCTCCTCCCGCCCTGACAGCTGAGACACGCTGCCGCCAGACTGAGCGGCAGCGTGTCTCACTGACAAGCGGGTGAGCCGGAACAAACGGCTTTGCGGGCCTTATACGGCCCGCGGGCCGGAGCTTCCCCTCCCCTACTCTAGACAGAGCGCACTTTCCACTAACTTTCATCACTGTAGCACTACTAAATGTATAAAGGTACAAGAATATTTATGTACGCCACACAATGTACACCGCATACATTATTTTTGTTAGCTTGGACCGCCCTTATTTGCTCCATTAACGTTTCATATTCACACATAAGAAATACAGTACAAAACAGGTTCAATCGCAGAAACTGCTGCTGTAACAGGTTTAACCTCTTAAGTGGCATGCCAAGAAAATCTCTAGGGGCCAGTCTCACTGGGGAGACTGGCTATCCCGGAAAATCTCCAGGGCATGCCACTGCTCCTCCTTCCTCGTACACCATTCTGGGGGCGGGGGGGAAAGAGACACGCGTCATTCCGCAAAACTGCAGAAAGTCACCGCACAGAAGCGGGCCCCCAATATCCCTTATAGACTACAAGAAAAGGATTTACCAGTAGGAATTAAAATCCTATTTTCTCTAGTATCCATAATGGACATTGGGGACACATTAGTACGATGGGGATGTCCCAAAGCTTCCAGAACGGGCGGGAACATGCAGAGATGTCTGCAGCATTGTATAACAAACAAATTAGCAGCGCTAAACAATCAATAATTTAAATGTAAATTAAACAGAGCAATTCAATTGGTTGGAACATATGGAGATGAATGGACTGAAAATGGAAAGGTACCAAAAAATGTAATGGTATAAATAAAACAAACATGTACTAATACAATGAATTAAAAATAGATTTAAAATCAATAACCAGAATCACCAAGGGGCTACTGAGGTGAGTGTCCGTTCCTTAATTAGTGTGGACTTCAGATGAATGAGATGAGAATAAACAATAGATCTGGTGGCACAGTCCTGATGGTGATAATTACCACAATGATTACCGTTGGAGGGAAGGAGTCCTCTGGATAGCGTCCCTTTATATGGATAGAATCTCTGGGATCCTAAGTCCTCACCAGATTGCGGAATCCTCAATGCTGAGTGGAAAAGTGATGTCACCAGTGGGCATAAGCTGTTTGCCCAGTCATCTGTAAATTATTGTCGAAGTCCACTAAAGGTCCGGATGTAGCCCATGCAGCTTCCAATAGACAAGGTGATCTGAATAAAACCGGACGCGTTTCGCTGCAGAACCTGCAGCTTTTTCAAAGGTGATCTGGTCAGTCTAAAGGGTACTGTATTTATACCCTAAAATGGCTGCTAATTGGTCCGAACCTGTTCAGTCAATTCATCTCCAATTAATCGTTCCACTTCACAAAACATAGGTATATTATGCTCTTAAGGCATTAAAATTGAAACTCTTTAATAACGAACAGTTAATTACACATTATTATATATAAAGAGAAAAAGAAATTCATAATAATTTTCATATATACAAATCACATCCGGGTTACTATAAACCAGGGGTGGGAAACCTCCGGCCCGAAACCGTTTGGTCCGGCCCACCAGCTTGCGTCAGTGAGACACGCTGCCGCTCAGTCCGGCGGCAGCGTGTCTCAGCTGTCAGAAGTTGAACAGAGAGGAGAGCGTGGCTGTCGGGTGAGAGCGGCGGCGTGTAGTACTTCAAACCAGCCGCCGGTCCGTGAGCCAATCAGAGCTCGCGGACCGGCAGCCAATCAGGAACCGCGGCTGCCGGTCCGCGAGCTCTGATTGGCTCTCGAACCGGCGGCTGGTTTGAAGTACTACACGCCGCCGCTTTCACCCGACAGCCGCGCTCTCCTCCGTGTCCCACGGTAAGCAGCACGGAGGGGAGGGCATTTGTCTACCTGGCACTGTGGGGGGCATTTGTCTACCTGGCACTGTGGGGGGCATTTGTCTACCTGGCACTGTGGGGGGCATTTGTATACCTGGCACTGTGGGGGCAATTGTGGATCTGGCACCGCACTATTGGGGGCATATGTGAATCACGTCCCATTTTAACTGGCCACACACAGTACCTCTGAGGGGCAGACCTACTGGGGGGGCAGGGTAATTTTTTAAGTTGAGAATTTTTGTATGGCCCCCGAAGGATTTTATAAATATCCAAATGGCCCTCGGTCGAAAAAAGGTTCCCCACCCCTGCTATAAACCTAGCAGTCACATGTCTGCCTTGACTTCAATATAGTGGTTTAGTTCCGGTTCAGTTAACAATGTTGCCTAGCAACCATAATAAACACCTTATCTTCTTTATCAATCTGTGATCTTTAATAAACATCTCCTCTGGATTGTATCTTACTTTAATTATTCACATTACTTGATTCTTATTTGCATTCTGTATTTAGGCAATTTGTACAATGTAATTATATCCGTGTGGATCATCTAATCAGTCCACACAGGAACATGTCACTTCCGGTCACGGAGAAAATCCCCGGTAAGAGTTCCGGTATCTATGGCAACAACTAGTTATTCGGCCCCCAAATCATGATCCCACCCCTGCCTCCCAGCACACAAAAGCCGGGAGAACGGGGCACAACACGCGACGTCTCTTCGCGAGAAGTGGCCGTGTCTGTGCCGCAGATACAGGCACAGAACACGTCACTTCCGGTCGCGGCAAAAATCCCCGGTCCGTGTCCAGGCAACCATAAACAAATAGCTGTCTGGCTCGCGGACCGCACTGAGGGAATCCCCATCTCACAGCATGTATAATGCTGGAGAGGACACGAGGCACGTCACTTCCGGTTACGGAAGAAAGTCCCGGTCCGTGTCCAGGCAACCGTAAACAATTGGCTGTCTGGCTCACGGGCCGCACTGGAAACCCCTATCTCTTAGCGCATGTACCACTAGAGAGGGGGGAGAGGGAAGGAAGGGTTTTCTATCACTTGATTTTATTGGTGTAATCGAGGATAGATTCTTTTAATGAAAAATACATCACACCTATTCTTAATAGTGCTACTTAATCCATATCTAGGCTACAGCATGGACATCCAATCTTTTTAGCTTTCAGACTGCGCTTGGCTTCACTCCCTCTCACAGAAAGGAAGAAGCCCATTCTAAAACATATAATCCATAATATATAACGGTATTCATGTTGAAACATATGATGCAGGTTCCTAATTTTTATCTTCTATGTTTGTAATCCCTTTAGATAAATCCCAGTATGACATACTAATAATCTTATTCTGGTTATTCTAACATAATAAACTTATATAATTTTTTTATAATTTTAGTTTTAATAATTTTCCCAAAGATGTAGTTTGGAAAAATCCAGTAATTCTATATGTATCAATTCATCACAGTATATTACCATAAGGATATAATCCACATGTATATACTATGAGAATGCATAAATATCATATGGAAATAAGTTATTCTATCAAAAAGGAATTGATGTTCTTAATTATCGTATTCAATTCTACCGACTCATTAAGTCCATCTGGAAATATAGTGTTAATTTTGAACATCCATAGGGCCTCTTGTTTGCACAGCTTTTTATATCTATCACCTCAGGAGGTGATAGATATAAAAAGCTGTGCAAACAAGAGGCCCCATCGATGTTCAAAAAATAAGAATTTACTTACCGATAATTCTATTTCTTGTAGTCCGTAGTGGATGCTGGGGACTCCGTCAGGACCATGGGGAATAGCGGCTCCGCAGGAGACAGGGCACAAAAGTAAAAGCTTTAGGATCAGGTGGTGTGCACTGGCTCCTCCCCCTATGACCCTCCTCCAAGCCTCAGTTAGGATACTGTGCCCGGACGAGCGTACACAATAAGGAAAGATTTTGAATCCCGGGTAAGACTCATACCAGCCACACCAATCACACTGTACAACCTGTGATCTGAACCCAGTTAACAGCATGATAACAGCGGAGCCTCTGAAAAGATGGCTCACAACAATAATAACCCGATTTTTGTAACAATAACTATGTACAAGTATTGCAGACAATCCGCACTTGGGATGGGCGCCCAGCATCCACTACGGACTACGAGAAATAGAATTATCGGTAAGTAAATTCTTATTTTCTCTGACGTCCGAAGTGGATGCTGGGGACTCCGTCAGGACCATGGGGATTATACCAAAGCTCCCAAACGGGCGGGAGAGTGCGGATGACTCTGCAGCACCGAATGAGAGAACTCCAGGTCCTCCTCAGCCAGGGTGTGCCCCTGAGCAAGTAGCAGCTCGGCAAAGTTGTAAAGCCGAGACCCCTTGGGCAGCCGCCCAAGATGAGCCCACCTTCCTTGTGGAATGGGCATTTACATATTTTGGCTGTGGCAGGCCTGCCACAGAATGTGCAAGCTGAATTGTACTACACATCCAACTAGCAATCGTCTGCTTAGAAGCAAGAGCACCCAGTTTTTTGGGTGCCTACAGGATAACAGCAAGTCAGTTTTCCTGACTCCAGCCGTCCTGGAAACCTATATTTTCAGGGCCCTGACAACATCTAGCAACTTGGAGTCCTCCAAGTCCCTAGTAGCCGCAGGTACCACAATAAGCTGGTGCAGGTGAAACGCTGACACCACCTTAGGGAGAAACTGGGGACGAGTCCGCAGCTCTGCCCTGTCCGAATGGACAATCAGATATGGGCTTTGTGAGACAAAGCCGCCAATTCTGACACTCGCCTGGCCGAGGCCAGGGCCAACAGCATGGTCACTTTCCATGTGAGATATTTCAAATCCACAGATTTGAGCGGTTTAAACCAATGTGATTTGAGGAATCCCAGAACTACGTTGAGATCCCACAGTGCCACTGGAGGCACAAAAGGGGGTTGTATATGCAATACTCCCTTGACAAACTTCTGGACTTCAGGAACTGAAGCCAATTTTTTCTGGAAGAAAATTGACAGGGCCGAAATTTGAACCTTAATGGACCCCAATTTGAGACCCATAGACACTCCTGTTTGCAGGAAATGCAGGAATCGACAGAGTTGAAATTTCTTCGTGGGGCCTTCCTGGCCTCACACCACGCAACATATTTTCGCCACATGTGGTGATAATGTTGTGCGGTCACCTCCTTCCTGGCTTTGACCAGGGTAGGAATGACCTCTTCCGGAATGCCTTTTTCCCTTAGGATCCGGCGTTCCACCGCCATGCCGTCAAACGCAGCCGCGGTAAGTCTTGGAACAGACATGGTACTTGCTGAAGCAAGTCCCTTCTTAGCGGCAGAGGCCATGAGTCCTCTGTGAGCATTTCTTGAAGTTCCGGGTACCAAGTCCTTCTTGGCCAATCCGGAGCCACGAGTATAGTTCTTACTCCTCTACGTCTTATAATTCTCAGTACCTTGGGTATGAGAAGCAGAGGAGGGAACACATACACCGACTGGTACACCCACGGTGTTACCAGAACGTCCACAGCTATTGCCTGAGGGTCTCTTGACCTGGCGCAATACCTGTCCAGTTTTTTGTTCAGGCGGGACGCCATCATGTCCACCTTTGGTCTTTCCCAACGGTTCACAATCATGTGGAAGACTTCCCGATGAAGTCCCCACTCTCCCGGGTGGAGGTCGTGCCTGCTGAGGAAGTCTGCTTCCCAGTTGTCCACTCCCGGATTGAACACTGCTGCCAGTGTTATCACATGATTTTCCGCCCAGCGAAGAATCCTTGCAGTTTCTGCCATTGCCCTCCTGCTTCTTGTGCCGCCCTGTCTGTTTACGTGGGCGACTGCCGTAATGTTGTCCCACTGGATCAATACCGGCTGACCTTGAAGCAGAGGTCTTGCTAAGCTTAGAGCATTGTAAATTGCCCTTAGCTCCAGTATATTTATGTGGAGAGAAGTCTCCAGACTATATCACACTCCCTGGAAATTTTTTCCCTGTGTGACTGCTCCCCAGCCTCTCAGGCTGGTATCCGTGGTCACCAGGACCTAGTCCTGAATGCCGAATCTGCGGCCCTTTAATAGATGAGCACTCTGCAGCCACCGCAGAAGAAACACCCTTGTCCTTGGAGACAGGGTTATCCGCTGATGCATCTGAAGATGCGATCCGGACCATTTTTCCAGCAGATCCCACTGAAAAGTTCTTGCGTGAAATCTGCCGAATGGAATCGCTTCGTAAGAAGCCACCATTTTTCCCAGGACCCTTGTGCAATGATGCACTGACACTTTTCCTGGTTTTAGGAGGTTCCTGACTAGCTCGGATAACATAACTCCCTGGCTTTCTTCTCCGGGAGAAACACCCTTTTCTGGACTGTGTCCAGAATCATCCCTAGGAACAGCAGACGTGTCGTCGGAAACAGCTGCGATTTTGGAATATTTAGAATCCACCCGTGCTGTCGTAGAACTACTTGAGATAGTGCTACTCCGACCTCCAACTGTTCTCTGGACCTTGCCCTTATCAGGAGATCGTCCATTTTCTTTGAAGAAGAATCATCATTTCGGCCATTACCTTAGTAAAGACCCGGGGTGCCGTGGACAATCCAAACGGCAGCGTCTGAAACTGATAGTGACAGTTCTGTACCACGAACCTGAGGTACCCTTGGTGAGAAGGGCAAATTGGGACATGGAGGTAAGCATCCCTGATGTCCAGGGACACCATATAGTCCCCTTCTTCCTGGTTCGCTATCACTGCTCTGAGTGACTCCATCTTGATTTGAACCTTTGTATGTAAGTGTTCAAATATTTCAGATTTAGAATAGGTCTCACCGAGCCGTCTGGCTTCAGTACCACAATATAGTGTGGAATAATACCCCTTTCCTTGTTGTAGGAGGGGTACTTTGATTATCACCTGCTGGGAATACAGCTTGTGAATTGTTTCCAATACTGCCTCCCTGTCGGAGGGAGACGTTGATAAAGCAGACTTCAGGAACCTGCGAGGGGGAGACGTCTCGAATTTCCAATCTGTACCCCAGGGATACTACTTGTAGGCTCCAGGGGTCCACTTGCGAGTGAGCCCACTGCGTGCTGAAACTCTTGAGACGACCCCCCACCGCACCTGAGTCCGCTTGTACGGCCCCAGCGTCATGCTGAGGACTTGGTAGAAGCGGTGGAGGGCTTCTGTTCCTGGGAATGGGCTGCCTGCTGCAGTCTTCTTCCCTTTCCTCTATCCCTGGGCAGATATGACTGGCCTTTTGCCCGCTTGCCCTTATGGGGACGAAAGGACTGAGGCTGAAAAGACGGTGTCTTTTTCTGCTGAGATGTGACTTGGGGTAAAAAAGGTGGATTTTCCAGCTATTGCCGTGGCCACCAGGTCCGATGGACCGACCCCAAATAACTCCTCCCCTTTATACGGCAATACTTCCATGTGCCGTTTGGAATCTGCATCACCTGACCACTGTCGTGTCCATAAACATCTTCTGGCAGATATGGACATCGCACTTACTCTTGATGCCAGAGTGCAAATATCCCTCTGTGCATCTCGCATATATAGAAATGCATCCTTTAAATGCTCTATAGTCAATAAAATACTGTCCCTGTCAAGGGTATCAATATTTTCAGTCAGGGAATCCGACCAAGCCACCCTAGCGCTGCACAACCAGGCTGAGGCGATCGCTGGTCGCAGTATAACACCAGTATGTGTGTATATACTTTTTAGGATATTTTTTCAGCCTCCTATCAGCTGGCTCCTTGAGGACGGCCGTATCTGGAGACGGTAACGCCACTTGTGATAAGCGTGTGAGCGCCTTATCCACCCTAAGGGGTGTTTAATTTATCAGATTCAGGAAAAACTACAGGTAGTTTTTTCACACCCCACATAATACCCTTTTTTGTGGTACTTGTAGTATCAGAAATATGTAACACCTCCTTCATTGCCCTTAACATGTAACGTGTGGCCCTAAAGGAAAATACGTTTGTTTCTTCACCGTCGACACTGGAGTCAGTGTCCGTGTCTGTGTCAACCGACTGAGGTAAATGGGCGTTTTAAAGCCCCTGACGGTGTTTGAGACGCCTGGACAGGTACTAATTTGTTTGCCGGCCGTCTCATGTCGTCAACCGACCTTGCAGCGTGTTGACATTATCACGTAATTCCCTAAATAAGCCATCCATTCCGGTGTCGACTCCCTAGAGAGTGACATCACCATTACAGGCAATTGCTCCGTCTCCTCACCAACATCGTCCTCATACATGTCGACACACACGTACCGACACACCGCACACACACAGGGAATGCTCTGATAGAGGACAGGACCCCACTAGCCCTTTGGGGAGACAGAGGGAGAGTTTGCCAGCACACACCAAAACGCTATAATTATACAGGGACAACCTTTATATAAGTGTTTTCCCTTATAGCATCTTAATATATAATCATATCGCCAAATAAGTGCCCCCCCTCTCTGTTTTAACCCTGTTTCTGTAGTGCAGTGCAGGGGAGAGCCTGGGAGCCTTCCCACCAGTAGTTCTGTGAGGGAAAATGGCGCTGTGTGCTGAGGAGAATAGGCCCAGCCCCCTTTTCGGCGGGCTTCTTCTCCCGTTTTTCTGACAACCTGGCAGGGGTTAAATACATCCATATAGCCCCAGAGGCTATATGTGATGTATTTTTAGCCAGTATAGGTACTTTCATTGCTGCCCAGGGCGCCCCCCCCAGCGCCCTGCACCCTCAGTGACCGTTGGTGTGAAGTGTGCTGAGAGCAATGGCGCACAGCTGCAGTGCTGTGCGCTACCTCATGAAGACTGAGAAGTCTTCAGCCGCCGATTTCTGGACCTCTTCTCTCTTCAGCATCTGCAAGGGGGTCGGCGGCGCGGCTCCGGTGACCCATCCAGGCTGTACCTGTGATCGTCCCTCTGGAGCTAGTGTCCAGTAGCCTAAGAAGCCAATCCATCCTGCACGCAGGTGAGTTCACTTCTTCTCCCCTAAGTCCCTCGTTGCAGTGAGCCTGTTGCCAGCAGGACTCACTGAAAATAAAAAACCTAATAAAACTTTTACTCTAAGCAGCTCTTTAGGAGAGCCACCTAGATTGCACCCTTCTCGGCCGGGCACAAAAACCTAACTGAGGCTTGGAGGAGGGTCATAGGGGGAGGAGCCAGTGCACACCACCTGATCCTAAAGCTTTTACTTTTGTGCCCTGTCTCCTGCGGAGCCGCTATTCCCCATGGTCCTGACGGAGTCCCCAGCATCCACTTAGGACGTCAGAGAAATAAGATTTTACTAACCGGTAAATCTATTTATCGTAGTCCGTAGTGGATGCTGGGGACTCCGTAAGGACCATGGGAATAGACGGGCTCCGCAGGAGACATGGGCACTTTTAAGAAAGAATTTAGATTCTGGTGTGCTCTGGCTCCTCCCTCTATGTCCCTCCTCCAGACCTCAGTTAGAGAAACTGTGACTGGAAGAGCTGACAGTACAAGGAAAGGAATCTGGTAATCCAGGGCAAGATACGTACCATCCACACCAATCACACCGTATAACCTGTGATAAACTTACCCAGTCAACAGTATGAACAACAACAGAGCATCAGTTCAACCCTGATGCAACTATAACATAACCCTTATTGCAGCAATAACTATATACAAGTATTGCAGAAGAAGTCCGCACTTGGGACGGGCGCCCAGCATCCACTACGGACTACGAGAAATAGATTTACCGGTAAGTAAAATCTTATTTTCTCTAACGTCGTAGTGGATGCTGGGGACTCCGTAAGTACCATGGGGATTATACCAAAGCTCCCAAACGGGCGGGAGTGTGCAGATGACTCTGCAGCACCGATTGAGCAAACACAAGGTCCTCCTCAGCCAGGGTATCAAACTTATAGAACTTTGCAAAAGTGTTTGAACCTGACCAAGTAGCCGCTCAGCACAGCTGTAGTGCAGAGACCCCTCGGGGCAGCCGCCCAAAGAGAGCCCACCTTCCTAGTGGAATGGGCCTTAACTGATTTTGGCAGCGGCAATCCAGCCGCAGAATGAGCCTGCTGAATCGTGTTACAGATCCAGCGAGCAATAGTTTGCTTTGAAGCAGGAGCACCAAGCTTGTTGGAAGCGTACAGGATAAACAAAGACTGTTTTCCTGACCCTAGCCGTTCTGGCTACATAAACCTTCAAAGCCCAGACCACATCAAGCAACTCGGAATCCTCCAAGTCCGTAGTAGCCACAGGCACCACAATAGGTTAGTTTATATGAAAAGATGAAACCACTTTCGGCAGGAATTGTGGACGGGTCCGCAATTCTGCTCTATCCGCATGGAAAACCAGATGGGGGCTTTTATGTGACAAAGCCGCCAATTCTGACACACGCCTAGCCGAAGCCAAGGCTAGTAGCATGGCCACCTTCCACGTGAGATATTTAAATTCCACCGTTTTGAGTGGTTCAAACCAGTGGGATTTCAGGAAACTCAACACCGCGTTAAGATACCAAGGTGCCACTGGAGGCACAAAAGGGGGCTGAATATGCAGCACTCCCTTTACAAACGTCTGAACTTCAGGTAGAGAAGCCAGCTCTATTTGAAAGAAAATGGATAGGGCCGAAATCTGGACCTTAATGGAACCCAATTTTAGGCCCAAAGTCACTCCTGACTGTAGGAAGTGAAGGAAACGGAATTCATTCCTGGCCTCACACCAAGCAACATATTTTCGCCATATACGGTGATAACGTTGAGCTGTCACGTCCTTCCTAGCCATTAGCAGCGTAGGAATGACCTCATCCGGAATGCCTTTCTCTGCTAGGATCCGGCGTTCAACCGCCATGCCGTCAAACGCAGTCGCGGTAAGTCTTGGAACAGACAGGGCCCCTGTTGCAACAAGTCCTGTCTTAGAGGAAGAGGCCACGGGTCCTCTGTGAGCATTTCTTGCAGATCTGGATACCAAGTCCTTCTTGGCCAATCCGGAACAATGAGTATTGTTCTCACTCCTCTTTTTCTTACGATTCTCAGCACCTTGGGTATGAGAGGAAGAGGAGGAAATACATAGACCGACTCGAACACCCACGGTGTCACCAGGGCGTCCACAGCTATCGCCTGAGGGTCTCTTGACCTGGCGCAATACCTCTGTAGCTTTTTGTTGAGGTGGGATGCCATCATGTCCACCTGTGGCAGTTCCCACCGACTTGCAATCTGCGTGAAGACTTCTTGATGAAGTCCCCACTCTCCCGGGTGGAGGTCGTGCCTGCTAAGGAAGTCTGCTTCCCAGTTGTCCACTCCCGGGATGAACACTGCTGACAGTGCGCTTACGTGATTCTCCGCCCAGCGAAGAATTCTAGTGGCTTCTGCCATTGCCACCCTGCTCCTTGTGCCGCCTTGTCGGTTTACATGAGCCACAGCGGTGATGTTGTCTGACTGAATCAGAACCGGTTGGTCGCGAAGCAGGGACTCCGCTTGACGTACGGCGTTGTATATGGCCCTTAGTTTCAGGATGTTGATGTGAAGGCAAGTCTCCTGACTTGACCACAGATCTTGGAAATTTTTTCCCTGTGTGACTGCTCCCCACCCTCGGAGGCTTGCATCCGTGGTCACCAGGACCCAGTCCTGAATGCCGAATCTGCGGCCCTCGAGAAGGTGAGCACTCTGCAACCACCACAGGAGAGACACCCTGGCCCTGGGGGATAGGGTGATTAACCGATGCATCTGAAGATGTGATCCGGACCATTTGTCCAGTAAGTCCCATTGAAAGGTCCTCGCATGGAACCTGCCGAAGGGAATGGCCTCGTATGATGCCACCATCTTTCCCAGGACTCGAGTGCAGTGATGCACTGACACCTGTTTAGGTTTTAATAGGTTCCTGACCAGTGTGATGAGTTCCTGAGCTTTCTCAATCGGGAGATAAACCCTTTTCTGGTCTGTGTCCAGAATCATGCCCAGGAAAGGCAGACGAGTCGTAGGAATCAACTGCGACTTTGGAATATTTAGAATCCAGCCGTGTTGCCGTAACACTTCCAGAGAACGTGCTACGCTGATCAGCAACTGCTCTCTTGACCTCGCTTTTATGAGGAGATCGTCCAAGTATGGGATAATTGTGACCCCTTGCTTCCGCAGGAGTACCGTCATTTCTGCCATCACCTTGGTAAATATTCTCGGTGCCGTGGAGAGACCAAACGGCAACGTCTGAAATTGGTAATGACAATCCTGTACCACAAATCTGAGGTACGCCTGATGAGGTGGATAAATGGGGACATGAAGGTATGTATCCTTTATGTCCAGAGACACCATAAAATCCCCCCCTTCCAGGCTTGCGATGACCGCTCTCAGCGATTCCATCTTGAACCGGAACCTTTTCAGGTACATGTTCAGGGATTTTAAATTCAATATGGGTCTGACCGAACCGTCCGGTTTCGGTACTACAAACATGGTCGAATAATAACCCCTTCCTTGTTGAAGGAGGGGAACCTTGACCACCACTTGTTGAAGATACAATGTGAATTGCAGTTAACACTATTTCCCTCTCACGGGGGGAAGCTGGCAGGGCCGATTTGAGGTATCGGTGAGGGGGCATCTCTTCGAATTCCAGCTTGTATCCCTGAGACACAATATCTATTGCCCAGGGATCCAACTGGGAGTGAACCCACTTGTGGCTGAAATTTCGGAGACGCGCTCCCACCGGTCCTAGCTCCGCCTGTGGAGCCCCAGCGTCATGCGGTGGATTTTGTGGAAGCCGGGGAGGACTTCGGTTCCTGGGAACTAGCTGTGTTGTGCAGCTTCTTTTCTCTGCCCCTGCCAAGAAAGGACGCACCTCGGACCTTCTTGCTTTTCTGTGATCGAAAGGACTGCATTTGGTAATACGGTGCTTTCTTAGGCTGTGAGGAAACGTATGGCAAAACATTTGACTTTCCAGCAGTAGCTGTGGAGACCAGGTCCGAGAGACCCTCCCCAAATAATTCCTCACCCTTGCAAGGTAAAACCTCCATGTGCCTTTTTGAGTCGGCATCACCTGTCCATTGCCGAGTCCACAGGACCCTTCTGGCAGAAAATCGACCTAGCATTTATTCTAGAACCCAGTAAACTAATGTCTCTTTGAGCATCTCTCATATATAGGACAGCGTCTTTTATATGCCCCAGGGTCAATAATATAGTATCCTTGTCTAAGGTATCAAGTTCCTCTGACAGGGTGTCCGTCCATGCTGCTACAGCACTACACACCCAGGCCGACGCGATCGTCGGCCTCAGTAAGGTATCCGCAGCATCTTTGAGGGTAGCCATATCCTGTGACGGCAGGGCTACCTTCTTGGATAAGCGTGTTAAAGCTTTGTCCACCCTAGGGGAGGATTCCCAGCGTAACCTGTCCGTTGGCGGGAAAGGATACGCCATAAGAATCCGTTTGGAAATCTGCAGTTTTTTAATCTGGAGATTCCCAAGCCTTTTCACATAACTCATTTAGCTCGTGTGAAGGAGAAAGGTTACCACCTGCTTCATTTCCCCATACATATGAACCCTCTTGTCAGGCACTGGGGTTTCCTCTGTGATGTGCAACACATCCTTAATTGCTATAATCATATAACGGATGGATTTAGCCAATTTTGGCTGTAACTTTGCATCATCGTAATCGACACTGGAGTCAGAATCCATGTCGGTATCTGTGTCAACAATTTGGGATAGTTGGCGCTTCTGAGACCCTGACTGTCTCTGCGACATAGGATCAGGCACGGGCTGAGACCCTGACTGTCCTGAGGCTTCAGCTTTTTCCAACAACCTTTTATGCAAGGAATTAACATTATCATTTAAAACCTTCCACATATCCATCCAATCAGGTGTCGGCGCCGTCGGCGGAGACACCACATTCATTTGCTCCCGCTCTGCTTCCACATAGCCTTCCTCGTCAAACATGTCGACACAATCGTACCGACACACCACACACACAGGGAATGCCCTTTTTGAAGACAGTTCCCCCACAAGGCCCTTTGGAGAGACAGAGAGAGAGTATGCCAGCACACACCCGAGCGCTATATAACCCAGGAATAACACAGTAACTTAATGTTAACCCAGTAGCTGCTGTTTATATTGCTTTTTGCGCCTAATTATGTGCCCCCCTCTCTCTTTACCCTCTTCTACCGTGTATCTGCAGGGTAGAGCCTGGGAAGCTTCCTCTCAGCGGAGCGGTGGAGAAAAAATGGCGCTGGTGAGTGCTGAGGAAGAAGCCCCGCCCCCTCGACGGCGGGCTTCTGTCCCGCTTAAATATGCATTTTCTTGGAAGGGGCTCATACATATATACAGTGCCCAACTGTATATATGTTCACTTTTGCCAAAAAGAGGTCCAAAAGCTGCCCAGGGCGCGCCCCCCCCCCTTAGTGACCGGAGTATGTGAGGTGTGTGGCAGCAATGGCGCACAGCTGCAGTGCTGTGCGTTACCTCAGTCTTCTGCCGCCGATTTCGAAGTCTTCTTGCTTCTCGTAATCACCCGGCTTCTGTCTTCCGGCTCTGCGAGGGGGACGGCGGCGCGGCTCCGGGATCGGACGAGGGTGAGATCCTGTGTACGATCCCTCTGGAGCTAATGGTGTCCAGTAGCCTAAGAAGCAGGACCTAGCTTCAGAGAGTAGGGCTGCTTCTCTCCCCTGTCCCACGATGCAGGGAGTCTGTTGCCAGCAGAGCTCCCTGAAAATAAAAAACCTAACAAAATACTTTCTCACAGCAAGCTCAGGAGAGCTCACTGAAAAGCACCCAGCTCATCCGGGCACAGATTCAAACTGAGGTCTGGAGGAGGGACAGAGGGAGGAGCCAGAGCACACCAGAATCTAAATTCTTTCTTAAAGCGCCCATGTCTCATGCGGAGCCCGTCTATTCCCATGGTCCTTACGGAGTCCCCAGCATCCACTAGGACGTTACAGAAATGAACACTATATTTCCAGATGGACTTAATGAGTCGGTAGAATTGAACACGATAATTTAGAACATCAATTCCTTTTTGATAGAATAATTTATTTCCATATGATATTTATACATTCTCATAGTATATACATGTGGATTATATCCTTATGGTAATATACTGTGATGAATTGATACATATAGAATAACTGTATTTTTCCAAACTACATCTTTGGGAAAATTATTAAAACTAAAATTATAAAAAAATAAAAAAATTATATAAGTTTATTATGTTAGAATAACCAGAATAAGATTATTAGTATGTCATACTGGGATTTATCTAAAGGGATTACAAACATAGAAGATAAAAATTAGGAACCTGCATCATATGTTTCAACATGAATACAGTTATATATTATGGATTATATGTTTTAGAATGGGCTTCTTCCTTTCTATGAGAGGGAGTGAAGCCAAGCGCAGTCTGAAAGCTAAAAAGATTGGATGTCCATGCTGTAGCCTAGATATGGATTAAGTAGCACTATTAAGAATAGGTGTGATGTATTTTTCATTAAAAGAATCTATCCTCGATTACACCAATAAAATCAAGTGATAGAAAACCCTTCCTTCCCTCTCCCCCCTCTCTAGTGGTACATGCGCTAAGAGATAGGGGTTTCCAGTGCGGCCCGTGAGCCAGACAGCCAATTGTTTACGGTTACCTGGACACGGACCGGGACTTTCTTCCGTAACCGGTGCCTCGTGTCCTCTCCAGCATTATACATGCTGTGAGATGGGGATTCCCTCAGTGCGGTCCGCGAGCCAGACAGCTATTTGTTTATGGTTGCCTGGACACGGACCGGGGATTTTTGCCGCGACCGGAAGTGACGTGTTCTGTGCCTGTATCTGCGGCACAGACACGGCCACTTCTCGCGAAGAGACGTCGCGTGTTGTGCCCCGTTCTCCCGGCTCTTGTGTGCTGGGAGGCAGGGGTGGGATCATGATTTGGGGGCCGAATAACTAGTTGTTGCCATAGATACCGGAACTCTTACCGGGGATTTTCTCCGTGACCGGAAGTGACATGTTCCTGTGTGGACTGATTAGATGATCCACACGGATATAATTACATTGTACAAATTGCCTAAATACAGAATGCAAATAAGAATCAAGTAATGTGAATAATTAAAGTAAGATACAATCCAGAGAGGATGTTTATTAAAGATCACAGATTGATAAAGAAGATAAGGTGTTTATTATGGTTGCTAGGCAACATTGTTAACTGAACCGGAACTAAACCACTATATTGAAGTCAAGGCAGACATGTGACTGCAAGGTTTATAGTAACCCGGATGTGATTTGTATATATGAAAATTATTATGAATTTCTTTTTCTCTTTATATATAATAATACACAACCATGTACTGCCGGCACTCCACTTATGTAAGCAGCTTGCTCCGGTGCCACATCAAATAAAATGCAAATCCAAGAAAGAAGGCACTCTGGAGTCATCAATGATGGCAAAGTAGCAAATGTGTATTAAAGGTTCAGGTCGAGTACTTTCGGGGACAGCACCCCGTCCTCAGGACCACACCACAACAATACTGCAACAATATGCAAAGATGAATGGCTACCAGAGCAGGTCAGAGAACCATGCAAACCATTTCCTGGAGTGTTCACGCTTAGTCCTCTGGAAGGAACACTTTCTGTGCTACAGTATCTAGCAGCATACCCAGAAACAGGAGCTGCTGAGACTGTTCCAGTTGGGACTTCAGTAGATTGAGGATCCACCCTTGGTGAGACAGAAGTTTGATAGTGCGATCTATACGGAGCAGTAGAAGCTCCCTGGAACGTGCTTTAAATCAGGAGATCGTCCAGGTAAGGGACTGCGTTGACTTCCTGGACTCTTAGCTGAAACATCATTTCCGCCTTCGTGAACACCCTCGGAGCTGTAGACAGGCCGAATGGCAACACCTGTAACTGGTAATGATTGTTCAGCAGGGCGAACCTCAGATAGGCCTGATGAGGAGGCCAAATTGGGAAATGGAGGTAGGCGTCCTTGACATCCACGGACACTAGGAATTCCTGTTCCAGGCCTGCGATCACCACTCTCTTAAAGATTCCAATTCGAATTTGAAAACCTTCAGGTAAGGATTCAAGGACTTCAGATTCAAAATGGGCCTTACAGAACGTCTGGCTTTGGTACTACGCGCAGGCTGGAGAAGTAACCTTGTTGTTGCAGGGGTACTTGAACAATGACCTCGGACTGGACCAACTTTGTGATAGCCAGTAGCAGCGTAACACTCATGTTTTCCAAAGCTGGTAAGCTCGATTTGAAAATTCGTTGGGGAGCAGCACCAGCTTGTAACCCTGAGAGATGAGGCCCCGTACCCAGGCACCCTGGCAGAAACCTTCCCAGATGTGGCTGAAACGACGTAACCGAGCTCCCACCATGAAATCCTCTTGGGGTGGGTGGGCACAGTCATGCTGAAGTTTTTGTGTAAGCTGAACTGGTGCTTTGTTTCTGAGAGCTGGCAACGGCTGGTTTATTAGGCTTACCTCTGGTGCCTCTAGCTGCGTTGGAGGCACCTCTGGCCCTAGATTGAAATCTGGTGGACCAAAAGGACTGAGGAGACTGTCTCGGGTAGGTACGTCTAGCAGGCGGCGCCCCTGTGGGAAGATACGTGGATTTCCCAGCAGTAACCCTGGAGATTCCACATTGCGTTTGGAGTCAGCGTCTGCAATCCACTGTGGTCCTAGCATTAATATTGCCAATCTCTTTTAGGGAGACAGAGGACCAGTGCCGTGTCCTGAATGTGTTTAAGGAAAGTTACCGTAGTAACCAGGGTCATATCACCCGAGAGACCCTCCTGAATTTGAGTAGCCCGGGAATGAATTGCATGCGTCATCCAGCAACCTGCAATTACCGTTCTTTGAGATATAAATGCAGCAGTGTAGATAAATTTCAGTGTGGTCTCAATTTTCCTATCCCCCGAGTCTTTTACCGAAAAGGAGTACCGCCTTTTTAGAGAGGCGAGAAACGTCTACAGCTGGAGATTCTTCCCAGCAGTTCCTGCCTTCAGGGGCAAAGGGAGAGGTATGCAAAAACCGTTTTGACACCGGATATATTTTTTATCTGGATTTTTCCAGGCTAACTTAAACAAATCATCCAATTCTTTGGAATCAGGAAATGTGACAGTCCATTTGTCTTGTGGGAGGAAAAACGACTGCTGATTAGTAGCGTCCTCCAGTGGGAGCTTTAGCACATCCCTTATAGCCAAAATGAGGGGTTCAATGCACATCATCCTGTATATCATCATCAGTATCTGAGAGGAGTGCAGGTAAGCAGGTTTATGTGCACCTGTACTAGACAAGGGGAGGGATGGGGAACATCAGCCCTGGCAGCTAGATCTGCTACTGCTTATTGTAGTTCTTGTGTTTTGTTGGCATTTGCAGTGAGTTGAGATGACATATCAGACTCTCCTGCATTGTCCTCAGCATTTTGTGAGGACCGACTACACTGCTCACATGCTATGGAACCATATGAGAGAGGGGAGAATCTGTATTATATACACTGTATAACTTGTGTTTTACCATTATGAAGTAACACACACACACAGACTGATTTACAATGCAAGCCTGCCCTATTGCATGTGAGAGGAGACACAGCGGAAGAGAGGACACCAGCACACCAAACGCTGCAGAGCCCCAGTGAGGCTGTCAGCATTTTTACTCATCAGTGAAAACTGCTTATACAATGAATTCACTCAGAGGAATAATATCCGTGCACAGATAGCAGCGCTCCCCTTAATCCACACCATGTACCAGTGATCCAGCGTGTGACAGTCTGGAGGAGCTGCATGAGGCGGCTGCTGCTGCTCACGCAGAGGAAGGCGCCAAAACGCTGCTGAGCCCGCTCTGATGTAGCTCCGCCTTCAATAATTGCGCCGGAGCTATCAAGATATTTATACTGGCCATGTCTCCTAATCTTGCTGTAGCCTTACATAAATGTTTAGTACAGCCAACGCTAGCCAGTCTCACGCAGGGGGGACCTGCGCTTGTAATGCACCATGAACTGGGGGACCCCCTTAGCGTGGCCCCCGAGATGTACTCACCACAGACGATCACCTTCAGGCAGTGTTAGGGGTGTGCGGCGTGCTGCAGTTGCGACAGCCAAGACGCAGTGCCCTGCTGAACCAAACCCCACAGGACGGTGGTCCTGCAGCGGCGAAGCGGCTCTGCACCTCATGAGGCAGGTGGTGATCCTATTAGCCGCAAATCCCCTTGCAGTGTAAAGTACAAATAGTCTGTATTTTGTAATATTTATTCTGGTCCACTATCTCAAGAACAATGTGTATGAATTTCAGCTGCTCTAGTACAGCTCTATCTATACTGTCTTGATCTCGGCGTACACAATGCACACACAGTTTATATCTATACAGTGCAACGGATTACAACTTTCCCTTTCCAAGGGAGGAAGTCTATTAAATGTGATGTATGTTATAGTTCTGTTAATGAGTGCCCGTAGTGATTCAAATGTCTGTATCATGCACGGCACTTAGGTCAGGAAATGCAGTTTACTGCGCATAACACCTGGTGTTTAGTTGCAGTAAGCTGTATTTTTTTACGACTTAAGTGACAGGCATGATGCGGTTAGCACACGCAGAAACCCCACAACTAGCATTGCAGCACTGGCCAAGTTGGATGTCTGCTTACACCACGGGAAGCTATGAGCAGAAATCCTCTAGTTGCGGGTTTACAGCTCGGGCAAATGACTAGCTCCGGGCACTCATTTCCAGACCTAAACATCACATTCAATTGAATTCCCCCGAGATTAAATAAATTAAACTTCTAACATGCAACCTACAAACAGAAGTTTTAAACACTAATTTGTAATTGTTGCACATATTGTAGTGTTCACTCTAGGAATTTTTTAGGGCAGGGTGCTGATCACATTTAGGGCACATTAGGGCACATTTTTCATTCGGGAGGGCACATTTTTCGTTCGGGAGGGCACATTTTTCAGTTAGAAGGGCAAAATTAGGTACATACTATAATGCTTGGTCCTCCCATTCCCACACGATAAAGAATGGGCAGTGCGCGCCAAAGGCGCGCAGCAAAAATTTAGGGGCGTTGTTTTTCGTGGGGAAGGGGCATGGCCACATAATAGTGGCAATTCACATTACACCACACAATAGTGCAGCTAATACACACTGCACCAAGTAGAACCTCCTATACACACTGCGACAGGTAGAGCACGTTATACATATTGCGCCAGGCAGAGCACATTCTACACTTTGCGCCAGGCAGAGCACGTTATACACATTGCGCCAGGTAGAGAGCACTGAGACACACTGCACCAGGTAGAGAGCACTGAGACACACTGCACCAGGTAGAGAGCACCGAGAAACATTGCACCAGGTAGAGAGCACCGAGAAACATTGCACCAGGTAGAGAGCACCGAGTAACATTGCACCAGGTAGAGAGCACGTTATACACATTGCACCAGGTAGAGAGCACTGAGATGCATTGCACCAGGTAAAGAGCACCGAGACACACTGCACCAGGTAGAGAGCACCGAGACACACTGCACCAGGTAGAGAGCACTGAGACACACTGCACCAGGTAGAGAGCACTGAGACACACTGCACCAGGTAGAGCGCACCGAGAAACATTGCACCAGGTAGAGAGCACCGAGTAACATTGCACCAGGTAGAGAGCACGTTATACACATTGCACCAGGTAGAGAGCACTGAGACGCATTGCACCAGGTAGAGAGCACTGAGAAACATTGCACCAGGTAGAGAGCACGTTATACACATTGCACCAGGTAGAGAGCACTGAGAAACATTGCACCAGGTAGAGAGCACTGAGAAACACTGCACCAGGTAGAGAGCACTGAGAAACATTGCACCAGGTAGAGAGCACGTTATACACATTGCACCAGGTAGAGAGCACTGAGACACATTGCACCAGGTAGAGAGCACCGAGGCACACTGCACCAGGTAGAGAGCACTGAGACACATTGCACCAGGGAGAGAGCACTGGGAGGGAGGGGAGGACGGGCAGATGCAGAGCAGCACTCACCGTTGCAGCGGGTCCAGTCTATTGATGCGGACGGCGGAGCCCAGGTCGCCGTGGTGAGGGGGAATGGCCGTGCAGCGCCGTGGAGAGGGGGAATTTCAAACCATGCCGGAGGACTGGCGGGCGGGAGACACCGCAGGCTCTGATTGGCTGCTCCTCCACGCTGCACGCTGACCCTGTCTCCACCTTCAACTGAGAGCTATCAGCGCGGCGGGGGGAGGAGTAACAGTGCGGCAGGGGGAGAAATGACAGCACACTGGCGCGGGGAGAAGGCAGTCCTTTGGTGATTAACAGGGCGGCAGGGCGGGCACAAACGGGCAGGGCGCTTTCTGTCACTCAGAAAAGGGGCAGGGCGCAGCGCCCTGCGAAAGAAGCTTAGAGTGAACACTATATTGAACATAAGGATTTAAAGATTTGTAACTTTAAACTCGATATAGTGTTTTAGAATATGGAGACGGGGCACTTTAGAGCCCAACTCTGAATCAAAGTATAAAATTATAAATAAAATATTGTGCGTATCCTCAAATCCATCCAAATTATTGTTTGATTAATTGGTTGACGCATCTTATTATTTATTTATTACCAGTTATTTATATAGCGCGCACATTCCGCAGCGCTTTACAGAGAATAATTGTCCATTCAGATCAGTCCCTGCCCAGTGGAGCTTACAATCTATGCTATGTTTTGCACGTCCAATGGAACAATGCCACAGCAGACATTTGTCACATGCAGAATGTACAGATACATTGCACCGTTGTACAGCACACTGTCCAGTGTGTATAGCAGTGTGATATATCGTTACATCACACTGCATCATCGTTAAGGGTGTATCTAGCTTACAGAAGGTCTGTAGTGTATAAAACTGAATACTTTACATGAATGAGCTCTAAAATAAGTATCTCAAAACATAAGGACATTCTCAAACATCTGGCACTCAGTGAATTAACAGTCTTACGCAAAAACACGAGAGAGATTTTATACTTACGTTAAATCTTTTTCTTTGAGCCCATTGTGGACACTGGAGACGTTGGCATAAAGAAAAGGATTTAATGTAAGTACAAATATTCTGTTTTCTTTATCATCCTATTGGGGAAAACTAGAAATATTATGGATGACACAAAGCTAAATATGGGCAGAAGCTGCATGAAGCACCATACTACCAAATCTGGCATCTGACGCAACCCATGAAACTAGGGAGAATCTGGTGGAAATATGAACAGACCACTATAGGCTAAAAAGCAGGAGTGGTCCTAAGGACAGCACTGTTCTCAGGGAAAATCAGAAGAGGAGACTTATACCTCTTTCAGACCACCAGCAATAACCCGGGTTATTGCATGTGAACGCGCAGCAACCCAGGTTGCGGCACAGTCTGAAAGGGGCCAGTTAAAATAACCTGAGTTGAGCAACCCGGTATTTCAACTCGGATAGCGAGCGGGATTGAACATGTGTTCATGCCGGTTTGCGGTGCAGTGTGAACGGGTAAGCCGGGTCGATGCAACCCAGTAACCATTCACTGAATAGGAATCATCTCCAAGCACAGTCAGCACATGCGTCAGTGGTGATAAGCCGGGCTGGGTCACCAGTCTGAAAGGGGTCTCCGCTGGGTTGCACCTGGGAAAGATCAGTGTACAAATCCCAGACCAGACCAAGCTAAAGTGGTCTGAAAGGGGGTATTATAAGATAGAACGCCTAGAGCCGAAACTCTCATAACAGAAACTGGCGAGTAGGGAGGATGCTGTAAGGCATTTAACACCATATTAAAACCCCACAAGAGCTAGAGGAAACAACTAAAGGCTTGCATCCACTGTACTCTATAAACATGTTGACATCGGGTAATCTCGATATAAGGAAATGGAAAGAACAGAAACCTGAACCTTCAGGGAACTTATTAACTTCCCATCTTGAACCCTCCAGCAAGAACGGCAAGCTGGACAATCTAAAGTAGGCCTGGCCAACCAGGACTGTATCTAGAACAAGAGTCCCAGCTCATACCAAAACCACCTTTTGAGAACTGCCAACAACAACCTGCCCCACCACAGAAAAAAAACAAAACAAAAAAAAACACACACACACACACACACACACACACACACACACACACACACACACACACACACACACACACACACACACACAAAAGAAAAACAAATAAAAATGTGCCACCAATGGACAAAAGCCCCCACACTCTGGAGCTCATAACTGAACTAGAGGTCCAGCAGGTACGTGGTATAGATGGGATGGGACTAAGGAAAAGCATTACAGTTTTAGCCCATGTTTAGCTCATGTCTCCAGTTCACCAATATAAAGAAAATAACAGCTACTATAAGAATTAGTAAGGACAGAACCTCGCATGGATCGCTGAATCGTACATACAAAAGGAAGCAGCAACCACGATAGCAACACCGCATGTGCTCTTCAACACAATATTCTACGCATATTTAATGCTCTTTACAATCCCTGTATAAACAAAAAACTAGTTCGTTAATTTTAGCACTGCATAAGAAAGTAATCTAAACATTTAATGTACCACTACTTTCAATAAAAAATATAAAACAGAAAAAAGCAAAGTAGTGTTAAAAACTGCACAATTTATATTGTGAAATGTGGACAAGGCGGCGGCGACTGGTGGGAAGAGAACAATGTACTTAAACTAATTCTCACACCGGTAGGCATGCAACTATAAAAGGTAATACAAGTTACATACCTTTCTATTGTAGGTATAAGAGATGGTGGTGGTCCGCCGTGTGGGGGAGGGAAACCTGAAATGATTACACAGTTACACTGATGAGACATGCATTTCAGCTTTCTATGCAAGTCACTACTAGTGAGGATGATGTGCAGATATGTTAGATGCACAGAGCAAAGGACCATTGATGGATATTGGTGGATTTGACATTCTACAAGTATCTAGAGATGGCTATATAAGGAATGCACCTTCATGATACCAGACACTTACTACTTAGCAAAATAGTGAATAAATGAGAAGTCCACCTTCAAATAATGATACTATCCAGGCAGACGTTTTCTTTCATTGCCCTTTAATACTACAAAACATGAGCTAAATGTCTATGGGGTATATGCAATTGCCGTCGAATCGCGGCAATTTTTCGCCCGTTTTTTAATTCGACCGTCGAATTCCGGCAGGTGGGTGCCGGAATTCAACATATTCAATAAAAGACGGATTTGACAGTCCTGCTGTCGAAAAAAACGGCCGATTTGACGAATTTTGATTAGATTTTTAAAAATGTTTAAAAAAACGGGTAAAAAACCCGGAAAAAAAATACAGGTACCAGCGGGCCCATTTATCTCCCGCATGCTGGTACTTGTGGTTCTCCAAGTACCAGCTTGTGGGGGAGGCTTGCTGGGACTTGTAGTTCTTCTGGAAAAAACAATATTCTTTCATTTTACTCAAGGCTATCAGCCCCCCATCCGCAGCCCTTGGATGGGGGGGGACAGCCTAGGGCTTCTCCCCTGGCCCTTGGGTGGCTGGGGGGGGGGGGGGGGACACCCCTTGATTGAAGGGGTCCCCACTCCTCCAGGGTACCCCGGCCAGGGGTGACTAGTTGGGTATTTAATGCCACGGCCGCAGGGCGCTATATAAAAGTGACCCCCGGCTGTGGCATTATCTACCCAGCTAGTGGAGCCCGATGCTGGTGTAAAAAATACAGGGGACCCCTACGCTTTTTGTCCTCCGTATTTTTTGCACCAGCACCAGAGCCCGGTGCTGGTTTTAAAAATACGGGGGATCCCCTGTGAGTTTTTACCCCGGATTTTTAGAACCAGGACCGGCTCGGAGAGCCCGAGGCTGGTTATGCTTTGGGACCCCATACATTTTTTTTCTTCTGATTTTTACCCCATTCCATAAAAAAAAAAAAAAAAAAAAAAAAATATATATAAATAAAAAAAAAAAAAATATATATAAAAAAAAAAAAATATATATATATATATATATATATATATATATATATATATATATATTTAAAATGTATAAATAATACTTGTGCCTCCTAATTAGACAAACCATGTACCTAATCCCTTCTAATATAAATAGATATGCTATTGCCAATAAAAAAAAAAAATATGTTTTACATTTTTTTTATTAGATTCCGCCAGCAAAGTGTGGCGGATTGAAAATGACGAATTTACGGTCTAAAAGCACTGTTGTCGGATTTACAATCTTCAATTGAATAAACTTTTGTCGAATTGCCGCATTTGTACCATTGCAGAAATATCGAATTTGACAAAATGTCGAATTTCAAAAAGTCGAATTTGGAAAGTCTGTTTTTTTTGACGAAAAGTACTGAATTGCATTGTCAAATTTTTTTGGGGGGGGCGAAAATGTCCCGTTTTTCAACATTTTCGGGGATTCGACCGCAATTGCATATACCCCTATGTAGGGCCTGGCCATCCTGTGGCTCTCCAGCTGATGTGAATCTACAAGTCCCAGCATGCCCTACTACAGTTTTGCTATTAGGGAATGTTAAAACAGGCAGGGCATGCTGTGATGTGTAACATCACGACAGCTGGGGAGCCACAGGTTGGACAGGCATGGTCTTTGTATTGGTCACATGTTTTAATATTCTTTCCATTAGCAATGAAAATAAAGAATTAAAAGAAGTACTGCGCTATAAAATCAGCAGCCACCGCAAGTACACAGACCGCTACAAGATCCAAGACCAGAGGACCCAAAAGGTAGGGTAGGGATAGATAGAATACCTGCCGGGGACCTTTATCATTGTGTCTGGAGAAGGGTCATCGGCATGGAGGTACTATTGGAGATCGGGACTTACATTTTCACAAAAGAATTTAAACATCTCAGGGCACTTTGGAGCTCACTATTAATCCATTTTTGTTTTAACCTGTAATTTTTCTTTTCAGCATTGGCTATACACATATTGACATATTACCAAGCGCTCCATATACACATTCTATATTAGCAATGAAAATAAAACAAATGTGCCTGGAAAAAAAAAAGTTTTATAGGCCTTGTACACATTACAACATTTGGCAAAAACACAACACCCCATTCCTGCCGCCTGTCATCAGTGTAGGGTGCCTTTTACCAGCACTTCCTCTGGTACCGCTCTGACACCCCAATACTCCCTCATAGTGACAACACAATCCCCCCACAGGCCCACCCTCCACACTCCCCCAACTAAGGAACAAAAAAAAAAAAAAAAAAATCTTGCCAGTCTACAAAAACGAACACACACCTCCTACACGGATTTTTTATTTTTTTGAGTCTTGAAGTTACTGTAGTCTTTGACTTAAGCTGCATGCATTGAATGGAACAATAGGAGCTGAAAAATGCAAAGCATCAACAAATGCGTGGTAGTACAACATGAGTATATCATTACTTAACAATGGGTTGCATTGTGCCAGAGGCAAAAAAAACCCCGAGAACTTACCTTTGTTAAAACTCTTTCTGCGAGGTACACTGGGCTCCACAAGGAATGGACAATGGGGTGTAGAGTAGGATCTTGATACGAGGCACCAACAGGCTCAAAGCTTTGACTGTTCCCAGAATGCATAGCACCGCCTCCTATATCACCCCGCCTCCCTGCACAGGATCTCAGTTTTTAGTTAACCAGTCCAATGCAGTAGCAGGAAAAGAGACGACAACGGTTAGTAGCCACAACACCGCATTCTCACGACAGGAGACGTGTCAGCGGCTAATGCCATACCAACCCAAAGAAGCTAAGTGCGTCAGGCTGGGCGCCTTGCGGAGCCCAGTGTACCTCGCAGAAAGTTTTAACAAAGGTACGTTCTTACCATAAAACTTGTTTTCTGCTGCGGGGTACACTGGGCACCAACAAGGAATGGACAATGGGGATGTCCTAAAGCAGTTCCTTATGGGAGGGGACGCACTGTAGCGGGCACAAGAACCCAGCGTCCAAAGGAAGCATCCTGGGAAGCGGCAGTATCGAAGGCATAGAACCTTATGAACGTGTTCACAGAGGACCACGTAGCCGCCTTGCACAATTGTTCAAGGGTCACACCACGTTGGGCCACCCAAGAAGGTCCAACAGACCGAGTAGAATGGGCCTTAATGTGATCAGGAGCAGAGAGACCAGCTTTCACATAAGCATGTGCAATCTGGCCAGAGATTGCTTGTGAGCAGGCCAGCCCCGTTTGTGAAACTCAAACACAACGAAAAGAGAATCAGATTTCCTAATAGGAGCAGTTCTCTTCACATAGATATGGAGAGCCCGTACCACATCCAAAGACCGCTCTTTGGGAGACAGATCAGGAGAAACAAGTGCCGGAACTACAATCTCCTGATTAAGGTGGAACGACGAAACCACCTTCGGTAGATAGCCGGGACGAGTCCTAAGAGCCGCCCGGTCACGGTGAAATATCGGATATGGGGAACTACAGGACAATGCACCCAAATCCGACACTCTTCTAGCTGAAGCAATAGCCAGCAGAACCACCACCTTAAGGCAAAGCCACTTAAGGTCAGCTGAACCAAGATGTTCAAACGGAGACTCTTGTAACGCCTCCAAAACCACCGACAAGTCCCAAGGAGCCACAGGCGGGACATAGGGAGGTTGGATACGCAACACGCCCTGAGTAAAGGTATGCACATCAGGTAAGGTCGCAATTTTTCTCTGAAACCACACAAAGGCAGATATTTGAACCTTGAGGGAGGCCACACACAGGCCTAAGTCCAGGCCCTGCTGAAGAAAAGCCAACAACTTGGCTATACTAAACTTGGAAGCGTCATATCCGTTAGATGCGCACCAAACAAAGTAAAAATGCCAGACCCTATAGTAAATCCGAGCCGAAGCCGGTTTCCGGGCCCGCAACATAGTTTGAATGACCGCCTCAGAAAACCCTTTAGCCCTTAAGACGGAAGCTTCAAGAGCCACGCCGTCAAAGACAGCTGGGCTAGGTCCTGGTAGACACATGGGCCCTGAACGAGGAGGTCTGGGCGTTGTGGAAGTAGAATTGGATGCTCTGACGATAGGCCTTGCCGGTCTGAGAACCAGTGCCGTCTTTGCCACGCTGGAGCTATGAGAAGCACAATTCCTTTTCCTTGCTTGAACTTCCGAATTACCCTGGGCAGGAGTGACACCGGAGGGAACACGTACGGCAGCCGAAATTTCCACGGTACCGGCAGTGCATCCACGAATGCTGCTTGAGGATCCCTTGTCCTTGCTCCGAAGACCAGAACCTTGTGATTGTGTCGAGACGCCATGAGATCTACGTCTGGAAGGCCCAACCTTTCCACTAGGAGTTGAAACACTTCTGGATGGAGGCCTCACTCGCCGGCATGCACGTCCTGACAACTGAGAAAGTCCACTTCCCAATTCAGGACTCCCGGAATGAATATTGCAGATATGGCCGGTAGATGGCGTTCTGCCCACTGTAGAATCCGTGAGACTACCTTCATTGCTAGGCGGCTTCGAGTGCCGCCTTGATGATTTATGTAAACCACTGTGGTGGCGTTGTTCGACTGTACTTGAACAGGAAGGTTCTGAATTAAATGCTGGACTAGGTCCAAGGTATTGAAGACCGGCCGCAACTCCAGAATATTGATCGAGAGGAGGGACTCCTCCTTGGTCCACCGACCCTGAAGGGAGTGTTGCTCCAGCACCGCGCCCCAACCTCTTAGACTGGCATCTGTCGTCAACAGGACCCAGTCGGATATCCAGAACGGACAGCCCCTGCACAGTAGTTAGTCCCGGAGCCACCAGAGCAGCGACAGACGGACCACCGGAGTCAATGAGATCATTTGAGACCTGATCCGGTGAGGCAGGCCGTCCCATTTGGCTAGAATCAGCCTCTGGAGAGGGCAAGAGTGAAATTGAGGCCCAGCACATGCATCGCCGAATGTATAGACACTTGCGGACGAGAAACAAAGCAACGAATCCTGTCCTGAAGTTTCAGGACTTTCTCCTGAGACAGGAACAACCGCTGGTTGTGAGTGTCCAATAGTGCTCCCAGATACACCATGCTCTGAGCAGGGATCAGGGATGACTTCTTCCAGTTGATGAGCCACCCGTGGGCTTGCAGAAACCGGACCATCACATCTAGATGACGCAGGAGAAGTTCTGGGGAATTTGCCAGGATTAACAAGTCGTCCAAATATGGAAGTATACTGAACCCTTGACGGCGGAGTACCACCATCATCACCGCCATGACTTTTGTAAAGACTTACGGAGCCGTTGTTAAACCAAAAGGTAACGCCCGAAACTGGTAATGGCAGTTGCCAATCGTAAATCTCAGGTATTGCTGATGAGACACTGCTATAGGAATATGCAGGTAAGCATCCTGTATATCCAGGGAGACCATGAAGTCCCCAGATTCCAAGGCCAGAACTATAGTGCGAAAAGTTTCCATCCGGAACTTGGAAACCTTCACAAACCTGTTCAATGCCTTGAGGTTGAGAATGGGCCGGGAGGACCCATTCGGTTTCGGGACTAGAAACAGCGGAGAATAGTACCCCCGGCCCCTCTGCGCAAGAGGCACCTGTACTACGACTCCTGTATCCAGGAGGGTCTGTACCACCGAATGTAGAGTGTTTGCCTTTGTCTTGTCCAACGGGACATCTGTCTCGCAAAATCGATGAGGGGGTCGGTTTTTGAAGGCTATGGCGTAACCTCGAGTGACGACTTCCCGTACCCAGGCATCTGAAGTGGTCTTCAACCATTCCCGGGTATACCCTAGAAGCCGGCCCCCCACCCTGGGATCCCCCAGAGGGAGGCCCGCCCTGTCATGCGGCAGGCTTATCTCTCTTGGAAGCTGGCTGACGGGCCGCCCAGGCTCTTTTGGGCTTTGGCTTACCAGGTTTGGAAGTGCGGGCCTGCTTGTTGTACGCCTGACCTTTAGCTTTACCTGAAGGACGAAAGGGGCGAAAGGAAGTACCTTTAGCCTTCGACACAGAAGGAGCAGTACTTGGCAGACAGGCATTTTTGGCAGTAGCCAAGTCAGCCACAATCTTATTTAAGTCCTCCCCAAACAGAATATCTCCCTTAAAAGGGAGTACCTCCAGGGTTTTTCTAGAGTCCAGATCCACAGACCAGGATCTCAGCCACAATATCCGGCGAGCCAGGACTGACGTAGTAGAGGCCTTGGCTGCCAGGATACCGGCATCAGAAGCCACCTCTTTAATATAACGAGAAGCTGTGACAATATAAGACAAGCATTGTCTAGCATGGTCAGAGGAGATTTCAACATCCAACCCATGCTTCAATGGCCTCTGCAGCCCAAGTAGCTGCAATAATGGGCCTTTGTGCAGCACCCGTGAGGGTGTAAATCGCTTTCAGACAACCCTCCACACGTTTATCCGTAGGCTCTTTTAGAGACGTGACGGTGGTGACCGGTAGAGCTGAGGAAACCACCATCCTAACCACATGCGAGTCCACTGGAGGAGGCGTTTCCCAATTCTTAGACAGCTCCGGCGCGAGGGGATAGCGAGCCAGCATCTTCTTTTGAGGCACAAACTTCGTACCCAGGTTTTCCCAGGGTTCCTGACGTATATATCAATTAGGTGGTCAGAGTGAGGTAAAACTTGTTTAATCACCTTCTGACGCTTGAACCCATCTGGTTTCTTAGGAGGAACGGATGGCTCGGGATCATCCGTAATCTGTAAAATTAACTTAATAGCCTCCAAAAGATCAGGAACATTGACATGTGAACCACCCTCCCCATCAGCCGTTTCAGAGTAAGAACCTGTGGGGTCAGTGTAAGTGCAGTCTTCATCCGACGAGGTGTCAGTGACAGCAGTGGATTGTGAGTAGACAAGCGCTCGCTTAGAGTACCCCTTGGAAGAAGGCGAGCGACGGTCAGACTTTTTAGCAGTCAGGGACTGGTTCAACTTCTTTATTTGAGCAGATAAATCGTCCGCCCATGGCGGGTTAGCTGCAGGGACCACAAACGGTTGTACCGGCATTGGGGGTCCCATAGGGGGTGTTAGTTTATGAACTAGTTTATGCAGAAGCGTGGAAAAAGCGTCCCACGGCGGGTCATTATTTGCCACCATCCCACTGGGGGGCAAGGAGCCCCCAGAACCAGAGCCCAAAGCTGCTATATTCTCCTCATGGGTATCTGCGGCTTCAGCAACACCGGCAGTGTGTTCAGCCCCAGAACAGTTACCCTAAGAAGCAGACATGATATAACTTGCAGTATCAAGTAACAGTACAATTTGTCAGCAGCACAATACCTCTAGCCCAAACCCCTGCACAGTGTAGTCAGCACCAGCATAGATAAAGGAGAGATATGGTGACTAAATCATAGAGAAAAATACGTAATACAGTAGATCTTTGTAAAAATACTATATTAGATAAAACCTGACGCACCAAGCCCCCTCAGGTTATAGAATATAGAGTGAAAGACACTAAATGGACACCACTCAGCTATCAAATGCACACACAAATAGTCACAGTCTGTACAATGCAGAGGTTATTACTAACAATAATACTGCACTGGACTAGCTTACACAGCTATATAACAATAGATGTAAGTACACAGTAAGAACTGGATGTATATCACAGGGTAATTGTACTAGGAAACCCTGACTAAGTGCACTCTCTTAACTAACACCGACTAAAAAAGGCAGCTAGAATACTTAAGTGTCTTGTAAAGTCACAGCACTGACAACCAGGCGGCTTTACATAGGAGGATTTGCCCAAGCATTCCCAGGAACAGTGAGCTGAGGGATAATGGCGCCGCAGACACTGCCAGGGAGTGAGGGAGAGAGAGACAGATATGCAGCTCCGGGGCGGGAACATTTGCAGAAAATGGCGCCCTGGGGCTGGGGGAGGGGCTTCAGGTCCAAGCTCTATCCCCTGTGCTGGCAAAACCACCGGGTTCTGCGGGCTCTAATAAAACGGTTTATAGAGAAAACCTGATCTGTCCCATGACCTGGTGATCTAGTGGGATCGCCTGTACTACCACAGTGTCCACCACCAGCGTGCACGGCCCGCCTCCCACTGACCGCGCTGGATCGCGATAAAGACCGGGTCCCGCAAGCAGGACCCACTCACCACCTCCCGAAGCGCGGCCACGCGATCCCGGAGAGCCCCCGTCGTGTGTGCCTGACAAGAAGAAAACCGGAGCCTCCTGCTGTAGTTACCCGGCAACCAGGGTTCGGGAGTGTACAGCGCCCTGGGGAGAGCCGGAGCTGCAGCCGTGAATGTCCACTGACATGTAACACTGCTGCTGCCCTTGAAAAAAAAGCTCTTCTTAGAGCTGCCTCTGCTACTGCAGCACCAACTACAAAACGGAGATCCTGTGCAGGGAGGCGGGGCGATATAGGAGGCGGCGCTATGCATTCTGGGAACAGTCAAAGCTTTGAGCCTGTTGGTGCCTTAGATCAAGATCCTACTCTACACCCCATTGTCCATTCCTTGTGGAGCCCAGTGTACCCCCGCAGCAGAAAGTAATTTAATACCTACCGGTAATTCCTTTTCTCGTAGTCCGTAGTGGATACTGGGGAACTGTACTTTAGTACCGTGGGGTATAGATCGGGTCCACTGGTGTGGGTGTGTGTGTGGGCTCCTCCCCTCTATGCCCCTCCTACCAGACTCAGTCTAGGAAAACTGTGCCCGAGGAGACGGATATACCATGAGAGAAGAAACATTCAACAGCGGTGAGGCAACAAGCCAACACACAATCATGATCAACAAAGGAGCGCTAACCGGAACAGAGGGTAGCAACGTCCAGAACAAGAAGGATAGCAAAGCTAACCCAGCAAAGCCAAGGGACTGTAACAGTGGACCAACCAAAACACTTATAGGTAGTAAGCAGGATTCGAAGCACTGAGTCGGGCGCCCAGTATCCACTACGGACTTCGAGAAAAGGAATTACCGGTAGGTATTAAATTCCTATTTTCTCTAACGTCCTAGTGGATACTGGGGAACTGTACTTTAGTACCGTGGGCAAGTCCCAAAGCTCCCAAAACAGGTGGGAGTGCGCGGAGACCCCTGTAAAAACGCCTGAACAAACTGAAAGTCATCCTTGGCAAGGTGTTGAACCTATAGAACTTTACAAAAGTGTTCGAACTAGACCAAGTAGCAGCTCGGCACAACTGCAAGGCCGAGACACCCCAGACAGCCGCCCAGGAAGAACCCACCGACCTCGTTGAGTGGGCCTGAATAGACGTCGGAAATATAGGCCTGTTGAATAGTCAACCTGAGACAGCGAGCAATAGATTGCTTAGAAGCCGGACAACCAATCTTGGTGGCATCGTAAAGGACAAACAGCTTTCCGATGAAGAGCCGTCCTCTTGACATAAATCCTCAGAGCCCTCTCAACATCCAAGGACTCTGGGCCCACAGAAGCGTCAGCCAACACCGGAACCACAATAGGCTGATTCACGTGAAAAGCTGATACCACATTAGGCAAAAACGGAGGTCGGGTTCTGAGTTCAGCCCTGTTCTCATGAAAAATCAAGTACGGGCTCTTACAGGATAAGGCCCCCAATTCAGAGACACGGCTTGCAGACGCCAATGCCAGCAACATGACAGTCTTCCAAGTACGAACTTCAATTCCACCTTTTGTAAAGGTTCAAACCATTCTGACTGAAGAAAGGACAAAACCACATTGAGATCCCACGGAGCCATGGGAGGGACGAAAGGCGGTTGCATATGAAGAACCCCTTTCAGGAAAGTCTGCACCTCCAGCAACAACGCAAGTGGTTTCTGAAAGAAAATAGAGAGCGCCAAAATCTGCACTTTGATGGAGCCCAATCGTAGGCCCTTATCAACACCTGCTTGCAGGAAAAGCAGAAAACTACCAATTGGAAATTCCACAGACGAAACCTTTCTACCCTCACACCAAGAAACATATTTCTTCAAGATACGGCGGTAGTGTTTTGACGTAACAGTCTTCCGAGCCTGTACCATAGTGGAAATCACCTTGGAGGGAAGACCCTTTCTGGCTAAAATTTCCCTCTCAACTTCCAAGCCGTCGAACGTAGCCGCTGTAAGTCTGGATAGTCGAACGGCTCTTGATGAAGGCCAGGTCAGGGTTCCTCCTGAGACAGTCTGGAGGTCTGTGTACCAGGCCCGTCGAGGCCAATCCGGGGCAATTAGAATTGCCTGAACTCTTTCCCTTTTGAGTCTTTTTAGAACCCTTGGACTGAGCGGGATTGGAGGAAACAGGTAAACCAACTGGTAATTCCGAGATGTCAGCGCGTCCACTGCTACCGCCTGCAGATCCCTCGTTCTGGAACAGTAACGGCGTAGCTTTTTGTTCAGACGAGAAGCCATCAGGTCTATCTGCAGACACCCCCCATCAGCGAATCAACTGAAACACCTGAGGATGAAGGCCCCATTCCCCAGGATGGAGGTCGTGCCTGCCGAGGAAGTCCGCCTCCCAGTTGTCCACGCCGGGAATGAATATGGCAGAGATGGCCCTTGCGTTGGCTTCCACCCAGAGGAGTATTATTGATACCTCTCGCATTGCTACCTTGCTTCTTGTTCCGCCTTGTCGGTTTATATATGCCACCGCCGTGGCGACAGACTGAACTTGGATAGCTTGATCCTGGTGGAGATAGGACGCTTGGAAAAGAGCATTGTAAATCGCCCTGAGTTCTAGGACATTTGATCGGTAGTGCCGATTCCTAACTCGACCACCTCCCCTGGAACTGGGTCCCTTACGTCACAGCCCCCCAACCCCGGAGGCTTGCATCCGTCATCAGTAGCGTCCACGAATGGGTACTGAAACTCCGGCCTTCCACCAGGTGAGGAACATGTAGCTACCATAACAGAAATCCGCGCTTTCGAGGATAAGGTCACCATCCGATGCATGTGCATAGGAGACCCTGATCATTTGTCCAGCAAATCCAGTTGAAAAGGCCAGGCATGAAACCTGCCGTATTGGACTGCTTCTTAAGCGGCCACCACCTTGCCCAGCAAACCTATGCAAATATGTATTGAGACCCTGCGGGGTCGGAGAACTGAGCGCACCATAACTTTGAGAGCTAACGCCTTGTCCAAAGGAAGGAACACCTTCTGAGTCACCGTATCCAGTATCCATTCCCAGGAACTGCAGACGTTGGGACGGTTCCAAGGGAGATTTCCGAAAATTCAGAATCCATCCATGATTTGTCAGCAGGTGGGTTGTCAGGTCAATGCTTTGCAGCAGACGTTCCCTGTACACTGCTTCTATCAGGAGATCGTCCAAGTAAGGGACAATGTTGACACCCATTTTGCGCAGTTGCAGCATCAACTCCGCCATGACCTTTGTGAAGACCCAAGGTGCTGTGGAGAGACCAAAAGGTAATGCCTGAAACTGGAAGTGGATGCCCAAGATGACAAACTGAGGTAAGACTGATGAGGCCACCTAGGGATGTGTAGGTAAGCATCCTTGACGTCTAGTCTAGGCACACAAGGAATTCCCCATCCTCTAGACCGGACACAACTGCCTGCAGGAATTCCATCTTAAATTTGAAAATCCGCAGATAAGGGTTCAAAACCTTCAGATTCAGGATAGGCTGTACCAAACCATCTGGTTTTGGCACGACACAAAAATTGGAGTAAAACCCCCTGTTGCATAACAGGAGGTACTGGAACCATGCTCCCATCTGTAAAAGTTTCTGAATGGCTTCTTGCAGGGTAACTTTTGCTGCGGGTAAAGCTGGCAAGCTTGACCTGAAAAATCTGTGAGGAGGAAGGGTTTGAAATTCCAGCAGGTATCCATTAGAAATGAGGTCCCTCACCCAAGGATGCCGGCAGGATTTTGCCAACATGTGGGCGAAGTGTTGAAGGTGAGCACCTACCAGAAAGCCGCCCTGTTGTTGGGGCCAACTATCACGCGGAAGGCTTTGTGGTAGAGGTTCCGGGGGTCTGGTCCAAGGAAGCTGCAGGTTTTCGGGACTTATCACGAGATCCTCTAGTAGCATTGGAGGATCCTCTGCCTCTTAATCTTGCCACACAAAAGGACTGCAAGAAGGGTCCTGAGTAAGAGCGCCTAGCAGGAGGTGGAGCTGACAGCAGATAGGTGGATTTGCCTGCCGTTGCCTGAGAAATCCATTTATTCAACTCGTCTCCAAACAAAGCATCACCAGTAAAGGGAAGATTTTCAACCCCTCTTTTGGAATTGGCATCCGCTGACCATTGACGCAACCACAGAGCCCTGCGGGCCGAAACCACCATAGCAGTAGTACGGCCATTTATCTGACAATTCTTTAATAGCTTCGCTCATAAAGTTTGCAGCATCCTGTATAAGTTGAAGCAGCGCAATGATCTCATCCTGAGGCAGCGAGTCAAAACCATTAATAATGTTATCAGACCATTTCTGACCATTGCCCTAGAGATCCAACCACAAACTATCGTGGGACGTTGTGCTACGCCCGCTGCCGTATATATTGCTTTGAGATTGGTCTCAATTTTATGGCCAGCTGGGTCTTTCAGGGATATTGCCCTCGACACCACCAATTTCCGTGACAGTCTGGACACAGAAGTATCTACTGACGGGGGATTTTCCCATACCTCAACAGGGAAAGGAAGATAACAATCACTGAGGAGTTTTGAATTTCTTGTCAGGGTTCACCCATGCCTCCCTGGCCAGGGAGTTTAATTCCTTTGACACAGGAAATGTGGCTGGGGATTTTGGCTTAAATTAAAAGTACAATTCTTCATCAGGTTCTGCTTCCTGATCGGGTATGTTAAGAACTTCCCTTACAGCATAAAGGAGGGCCTCTACCCCCGGGGACAGAGAGCTGTCCTCATCCATATCATCGGTTTCATCTAAATCATGTAAATCAGAATCAGACTGGAGTACTTGTGGAAGTGAGCATTTGAGAGCACAACAGATGAGGCTGAGAAGCCTTTATGTTATCATCAGCCTCAGCAATACAATCCACAGATTGTCTCAACACCTGTCTCTCTCTCCTAGCTGCAGCAAGTTCCGAATTTACATTCTGAATCATGCTCTTAAAAGTATCCAACCAGTCAGGAGCTTGGGAGCCGTTTCCCCTTGGGGACACTGTTCACACATGAGGGACCCCTCAAAAGAAGGGGTAGAATTACAAGCAGTACACATGGTTGACACAATGAAAATGCAGCGAAAACTCACTGAAACACCCCCACACAGACCCCAGAGAGCCCCTAGAGTGATATAGAGAAAAAGGAGTGTATAACTGAGTATGTGGATAACACTATCCTATGAGCAGCGGCACTACCGCTGGTGTGCTCCCCCCTTGTTATGAGCCTGGGTCTGTGGAGGAGCAGCATGCATGCAGCCTTGTGATCTGCAGCAGCAGGAAATGGTGCCTCTTGTCCCGCTCTCCGGGAAGCCTCGCCCCCGTAATGGCGAGCAGACCCTATTAGTTTATACTGGCTGAAACATGTAAAAAACAGTAACAGAATGTATACTGACAGATGATGGGCACCCTGTAGAGCATAGCTCTCCTCTTAGCCAGTGTGGTCCGTGGCAGGCACAGCAGCTCGTGGCCGCCGCTTGACATGCCGCCAACCAGGACCCCAATGTTAACACTCACCGCACCTGCGACTCTTCGGCATCTGTTAGAGGGTGGCGGCTTGCCGCTGGTGTGGGCAAACACAATGTGGTGTGTGAAACAGCACCTCAAGAGCTCAGTGTACTGTCAGCAGGGATTCCGAACCATTAACCCTTAGGAGGTTGGTTCGGTAACCCCTCAATGTCCCACGAAGCAGGTAGACTGGTTGCCAACCAGTACTAATTGGAAAAAAATAAGAATTTACTCACCGGTAATTCTATTTCTCGTAGTCCGTAGTGGATGCTGGGTACTCCGTAAGGACCATGGGGAATAGACGGGCTCCGCAGGAGACTGGGCACTCTTAAAAGAAAGATTAGGTACTATATCTGGTGTGCACTGGCTCCTCCCTCTATGCCCCTCCTCCAGACCTCAGTTAAGGAAACTGTGCCCGGAAGAGCTGACATTACTAGGAAAGGATTTGGAATCCAGGGTAAGACTCATACCAGCCACACCAATCACACCGTACAACAGTCTCCGACTCTAGCCGTCCTGGAAACATAGATTTTCAGGGTCCGGACTACGTCCAGCAACTTGGAATCCTCCAAGTCCCTAGTAGCCGCAGGCACCACAATAGGTTGGTTCAAATGAAACGCGGATACCACCTTTGGGAGAAATTGGGGACGAGTCCTCAATTCCGCCCTGTCCATATGGAAAATCAGATATGGGCTTTTACATGATAAAGCCGCCAATTCTGACACACGCCTAGCCGAAGCCAAGGCCAACAGCATGACCACCTTCCAGGTGAGATACTTCAACTCCACGGTTTTAAGTGGCTCAAACCAATGTGATTTTAGGAAATCCAACACCACGTTCAGATCCCAAGGTGCCACTGGAGGCACAAAAGGGGGCTGATTATGCAGCACTCCCTTAACAAATGTCTGAACTTCAGGCAGTGAAGCCAGTTCTTTTTGAAAGAAAATAGGCAGGGCCGAAATCTGGACTTTTATGGATCCCAATTTTAGGCCCATAGTCACTCCTGACTGGAGGAAGTGCAGAAATCGACCCAGCTGAAATTCCTCTGTAGGGGCCTTCCTGGCCTCACACCAACCAACATATTTTCGCCATATGCGGTGATAATGTTTCGCTGTCACATCCTTCCTAGCTTTTATCAGCGTAGGAATTACCTCATCCGGAATGCCCTTTTCCGTTAGGATCCGGCGTTCAACCGCCATGCCGTCAAACGCAGCAGCGGTAAGTCTTGGAACAGTCAGGGCCCCTGCTGTAACAGGTCCTGTCTGAGAGGCAGAGGCCATGGGTCCTCTGAGATCATTTCTTGTAGTTCTGGGTACCAAGTTCTTCTTGGCCAATCCGGAACGATGAGTATTGTTCTTACTCCTCTCTTTCTTACTATCCTCAGTACCTTGGGTATGAGAGGAAGAGGAGGGAACACATAAACCGACTGGTACACCCACGGTGTCACTAGTGCGTCCACAGCTATCGCCTGAGGGTCCCTTGACCTGGCGCAATATCTTTTTAGCTTTTTGTTGAGGCGGGACGCCATCATGTCCACCTGTGGCCGTTCCCAACGATTTACAATCAGTGTGAAGACTTCTGGATGAAGTCCCCACTCTCCCGGGTGGAGGTCGTGCCTGCTGAGGAAGTCTGCTTCCCAGTTGTCCACTCCCGGAATGAACACTGCTGACAGTGCTAGCACGTGATTCTCCGCCCATCGAAGAATCCTTGTGGCTTCTGCCATTGCCATCCTGCTTCTTGTACCGCCCTGGCGGTTTACATGGGCGACCGCCGTGATGTTGTCTGACTGAATCAGCACCGGTTGGTTTTGAAGCAGGGGTTCTGCTTGACTCAGGGCGTTGTAAATGGCCCTTAGTTCAAGAATTTCTCTGACGTCCTAGTGGATGCTGGGCACTCCGTAAGGACCATGGGGAATAGCGGCTCCGCAGGAGACAGGGCACATCTAAAGAAAGCTTTAGGATCACCTGGTGTGCACTGGCTCCTCCCCCTATGACCCTCCTCCAAGCCTCAGTTAGATTTTCTGTGCCCGACGAGAAGGGTGCACACTAGGGGCTCTCCTGAGCTCTTTGTGAAAGTTTTAGTTTAGGTTTATTATTTTCAGTGAGACCTGCTGGCAACAGGCTCACTGCATCGAGGGACTAAGGGGAGAAGAAGCGAACTCACCTGCGTGCAGAGTGGATTGGGCTTCTTAGGCTACTGGACATTAGCTCCAGAGGGACGATCACAGGTTCAGCCTGGATGGGTCACCGGAGCCGCGCCGCCGGCCCCCTTACAGAGCCAGAAGAGCGAAGAGGTCCGGAAAAATCGGCGGCAGAAGACTTTCCTGTCTTCAGATAAAGGTAGGCGCACAGCACCGCAGCTGTGCGCCATTGCTCTCAGCACACTTCACACTCCGGTCACTGAGGGTGCAGGGCGCTGGGGGGGCAGCGCCCTGAGACGCAATAAATCGATAGAAAACCTTTTATGGCTAAAATAAATGCATCACATATAACTCCTGGGCTATATGGATGCATTTAACCCCTGCCAAAACATACAAGAAAACGGATGATAAGGACGCCGAGAAAGGGGCGGAGCCTATCTCCTCAGCACACTGGCGCCATTTTCCCTCACAGCTCAGTTGGAGGGAAGCTCCCTGGCTCTCCCCTGCAGTCACTACACTACAGAAAGGGGTTAAAAAAGAGAGGGGGGCACAAATTAGGCGCAGTATAAACAATACAGCAGCTATAAAGGGAAAAACACTTATATAAGGTTATCCCTGTATATATATATATATATATATATATATAATAAGAATTTACTTACCGATAATTCTATTTCTCGGAGTCCGTAGTGGATGCTGGGGTTCCTGAAAGGACCATGGGGAATAGCGGCTCCGCAGGAGACAGGGCACAAAAAAGTAAAGCTTTACTAGGTCAGGTGGTGTGCACTGGCTCCTCCCCCCATGACCCTCCTCCAGACTCCAGTTAGGTACTGTGCCCGGACGAGCATACACAATAAGGGAGGCATTTTGAATCCCGGGTAAGACTCATACCAGCCACACCAATCACACCGTACAACTTGTGATCTAAACCCAGTTAACAGTATGACAACAGAAAGGGCCTCTTAAAGATGGCTCCTTAACAATAACCCGAATTAGTTAACAATAACTATGTACAAGTATTGCAGATAATCCGCACTTGGGATGGGCGCCCAGCATCCACTACGGACTCCGAGAAATAGAATTATCGGTAAGTAAATTCTTATTTTCTCTATCGTCCTAAGTGGATGCTGGGGTTCCTGAAAGGACCATGGGGATTATACCAAAGCTCCCAAACGGGCGGGAGAGTGCGGATGACTCTGCAGCACCGAATGAGAGAACTCCAGGTCCTCCTTTGCCAGGGTATCAAATTTGTAAAATTTTACAAACGTGTTCTCCCCCGACCACGTAGCTGCTCGGCAGAGTTGTAATGCCGAGACCCCTCGGGCAGCCGCCCAAGATGAGCCCACCTTCCTTGTGGAGTGGGCTTTTACAGTTTTAGGCTGTGGCAGGCCTGCCACAGAATGTGCAAGTTGAATTGTGTTACAAATCCAACGAGCAATCGACTGCTTAGAAGCAGGTGCGCCCAACTTGTTGGGTGCATACAATATAAACAGCGAGTCAGATTTTCTGACTCCAGCCGTCCTTGTGACAACGTCCAACAACTTGGAGTCCTCCAAGTCGCTAGTGGCCGCAGGCACCACAATAGGTTGGTTCAGATGAAATGCTGATACCACTTTAGGGAGAAAATGCGGACGAGTCCGCAGTTCTGCCCTATCCGAATGGAAGATTAGATAAGGACTTTTATAAGATAAAGCCGCCAATTCAGATACTCTCCTGGCAGAGGCCAGGGCTAGTAACATAGTCACTTTCAATGTGAGATATTTCAAATCCACCTTTTTCAATGGTTCAAACCAATGGGATTTGAGGAAATCTAAAACTACATTTAGATCCCACGGTGCCACCGGAGGCACCACAGGAGGCTGTATATGCAGTACTCCCTTGACAAAAGTCTGGACCTCAGGGACAGAGGCCAATTCTTTTTGGAAGAATATTGACAGGGCCGAAATTTGAACCTTAATGGATCCCAATTTGAGACCCATAGATAATCCTGATTGCAGGAAATGTAGGAAACGACCCAGTTGGAATTCCTCCGTCGGAACCCTCCGATCCTCGCACCACGCTACATATTTTCGCCAAATGCGGTGATAATGTTTCACGGTGACTTCCTTCCGTGCCTTAATCAAGGTAGGAATGACTTCTTCTGGAATGCCTTTCCCTTTTAGGATCTGGCGTTCAACCGCCATGCCGTCAAACGCAGCCGCGGTAAGTCTTGAAAAAGACAGGGACCCTGCTGTAGCAGGTCCCTTCTCAGAGGTAGAGGCCACGGTTCGTCCGTGAGCATCTCTTGAAGTTCCGGATACCAAGTCCTTCTCGGCCAATCCGGAACCACTAGTATTGTTCTTACTCTTCTTTGCCGTATGATCTTCAATACCTTTGGTATGAGCGGCAGAGGAGGAAACACATACACTGACTGGTACACCCAAGGAGTTACCAGTGCGTCCACAGCTATTGCCTGTGGATCTCTTGACCTGGCGCAATATTTGTCCAGTTTCTTGTTGAGGCGAGACGCCATCATGTCTACAATTGGTCTTTCCCAACGGTCTATTAACATGTTGAAGACTTCTGGATGTAGACCCCACTCTCCCGGATGAAGATCGTGTCTGCTGAGGAAGTCTGCTTCCCAGTTGTCCACGCCCGGGATGAACACTGCTGACAGTGCTATCACGTGATTCTCCGCCCAGCGAAGAATCTTGGCAGCTTCTGCCATTGCACTCCTGCTTCTTGTGCCGCCCTGCCTGTTTACATGGGCGACCGCCGTGATGTTGTCCGACTGAATCAACACCGGCTTTCCTTGCAGGAGAAGTTCCGCCTGGCTTAGAGCATTGTAGATTGCTCTTAGTTCCAGAATGTTTATGTGAAGAGACTTTTCCAGACTCGTCCATACTCCCTGGAAGTTTCTTCCTTGTGTGACTGCTCCCCAGCCTCTCAGGCTGGCGTCCGTGGTCACCAGGATCCAATCCTGAATGCCGAATCTGCGGCCTTCTAATAGGTGAGCCTTCTGCAACCACCACAGAAGTGACACCCTTGTCTTTGGTGACAGGGTTATTCGCAGGTGCATCTGCAGATGCGACCCTGACCATTTGTCCAACAGATCCCTTTGGAATATTCTTGCATGGAATCTGCCGAATGGAATTGCTTCGTAAGAAGCCACCATTTTTCCCAGGACTCTTGTGCATTGATGTACTGACACTTTTCCTGGTTTTAGGAGGTTCCTGACCAGATCGGATAACTCCTTGGCTTTTTCCTCTGGAAGGAAAACCTTTTTCTGAACCGTGTCCAGAATCATTCCTAGGAACAGCAGACGAGTTGTCGGGATTAAATGGGATTTTGGAATATTCAGAATCCACCCGTGTTGTCTTAGCACCTCTTGAGATAGTGCTAAAGCTGTCTCCAGCTGTTCTCTGGACCTTGCCCTTATTAGGAGATCGTCCAAGTATGGGATAACTAATACGCCTTTTCTTCGAAGAAGAATCATCATCTCGGCCATTACCTTGGTAAAGACCCGAGGCGCCGTGGACAATCCGAACGGCAGCGTCTGAAACTGATAGTGACAGTTTTGAACAATGAACCTGAGGTACCCCTGGTGTGCGGGGTAAATCGGAACGTGTAGATACGCATCCTTGATGTCCAAGGATACCATAAAGTCCCCTTCTTCCAGGTTCGCTATCACTGCTCTGAGTGACTCCATCTTGAACTTGAACTTTTTTATGTAGAGGCTCAAGGACTTCAGATTTAGAATAGGCCTTACCGAGCCATCCGGCTTCGGTACCACAAATAGAGTGGAATAATACCCCTTTCCTTGTTGTAATAGGGGTACTTTGACTATCACCTGCTGAGCGTACAGCTTGTGAATGGCTTCCAACACCCTCTCCCTTTCGGAAGAGACGGTTGGTAAGGCAGACTTCAGGAAACGATGAGGAGGATCCGTCTCTAATTCCAACCTGTACCCCTGAGATATTATCTGCAGGATCCAGGGGTCTACCTGCGAGTGAGCCCACTGCGCGCTGTAATTTTTGAGACGGCCCCCCACTGTCCCCGAGTCCGCTTGAGAGGCCCCAGCGTCATGCTGAGGTTTTTGCAGGAGCCGGGGAGGGCTTCTGTTCCTGGGAAGGAGCTGCCTGTTGGTGTCTCTTCCCTCTTCCTCTGCCTCGTGGCAGGTACGACAAGCCCTTTGCTCTCTTATTTTTGTAGGAGCGAAAAGGCTGCGGTTGAAAGGTCGGTGCCTTTCTCTGTTGGGGAGTGACTTGAGGTAAAAAAGTGGATTTCCCGGCAGTAGCCGTGGCCACCAAGTCTGATAGACCAACTCCAAATAACTCCTCCCCTTTATACGGCAAAACCTCCATGTGACGTTTTGAATCCGCATCGCCTGTCCACTGTCGTGTCCATAAGGCTCTTCTGGCTGAAATGGACATAGCACTCACCCGAGATGCCAGTGTGCAAATATCCCTCTGTGCATCACGCATATAGATAAATGCATCCTTTATTTGTTCTAACGACAGTAAAACATTGTCCCTATCTAGGGTATCAATATTTTCAATCAGGGATTCTGACCAAACTACTCCAGCACTGCACATCCAGGCAGTTGCTATAGCTGGTCGTAGTATAACACCTGCATGTGTGTATATATTCTTTTGAATAACTTCCATCTTTCTATCTGATGGATCCTTAAGTGCGGCCGTCTCAGGAGAGGGTAACGCCACTTGTTTGGATAAGCGTGTGAGCGCCTTGTCCACCTTAGGGGGTGTTTCCCAGCGCGCCCTAACCTCTGGCGGGAAAGGGTATAATGCCAATAACTTTTTTGAAATTATCAACTTTTTATCAGGAGCAACCCACGCTTCATCACACACGTCATTTAATTCTTCTGATTCAGGAAAAACTGTTTGTAGTTTTTTCACACCATACATAATACCCTGTTTTACGGTATCTGTAGTATCAGCTAAATGTAACGTCTCCTTCATTGCCAAAATCATATAACGTGTGGCCCTACTGGAAAATACGTTTGAATTTCTACCGTCGTCACTGGAATCAGTGCCCGTGTCTGGGTCTGTGTCGACCGACTGAGGCAAAGGGCGTTTTACAGCCCCTGACGGTGTTTGAGGCGCCTGGACAGGCATTAATTGATTGTCCGGCCGCCTCATGTCCTCAACTGACTGTTTAAGGGAAGATAAACCATCACGTAATTCCACAAATAAAGGCATCCATTCTGGTGTCGACCCCCTGGGGGGTGACATCTGCATATTTGGCAATTGCTCCGCCTCCACACCAATATCGTCCTCATACATGTCGACACCACGTACCGACACACACCGCAAACTCACAGGGAATGCTCTAATGAAGACAGGACCCACTAGCCCTTTTGGGGAGACAGAGGGAGAGTCTGCCAGCACACACCACAAAGCGCTATATATATATATAAGGGATATCCTTATATTAAGTGCTCCCTTATAGCTGCTTTAATATATATATATATAGCCATTAATGTGCCCCCCCTCTCTGTTTTACCCTGTTTCTGTAGTGCAGTGCAGGGGAGAGACCTGGGAGCCGTTCTGACCAGCGGAGCTGTGACAGAAAATGGCGCCGTGTGCTGAGGAGATAGGCCCCGCCCCTTTTTCGGCGGGTTCTTCTCCCGCTATTTTTCCAGTCAGGCAGGGGTTAAATATCTCCATATAGCCCCTATGGGCTATATGTGAGGTATTTTTAGCCTTGTATAAGGTTTATATTTGCCTCTCAGAGCGCCCCCCCCCAGCGCTCTGCACCCTCAGTGACTGCCCAGTGAAGTGTGCTGAGAGGAAAATGGCGCACAGCTGCAGTGCTGTGCGCTACCTTATGAAGACTGAGGAGTCTTCAGCCGCCGGTTTCCGGACCTCTTCACGCTTCAGCATCTGCAAGGGGGTCGGCGGCGCGGCTCCGGGACCGGACTCCACGGCTGGGCCTGTGTTCGATCCCTCTGGAGCTAATGGTGTCCAGTAGCCAAGCAGCAAATCCACTCTGCATGCAGGTGAGTTTACTACTTTCCCCCTAAGTCCCACGTTGCAGTGATCCTGTTGCCAGCAGGACTCACTGTAAAGAAAAAAAACCTAAACTAAACTTTCTCTAAGCAGCTCTTTAGGAGAGCCACCTAGATTGCACCCTTCTCGTTCGGGCACAAAATCTAACTGGAGTCTGGAGGAGGGTCATGGGGGGAGGAGCCAGTGCACACCACCTGACCTAGTAAAGCTTTACTTTTTTGTGCCCTGTCTCCTGCGGAGCCGCTATTCCCCATGGTCCTTTCAGGAACCCCAGCATCCACTTAGGACGATAGAGAAATATATATATATATATATATATATATATATATATATATATATATATATATATATATATATATATATATATATATATATATATATAGCGCTCTGGTGTGTGCTGGCAAACTCTCCCTCTGTCTCCCCAAAGGGCTAGTGGGGTCCTGTCCTCTATCAGAGCATTCCCTGTGTGTGTGCTGTGTGTCGGTACGTTTGTGTCGACATGTATGAGGAGAAAAATGATGAGGAGACGGAGTAGAGTGTCTGTAATAGTGTTGTCACCCCCTGGGGGGTCGACACCTGAGTGGATGTACTGTTGAAATTGCGTGACAGTGTCAGCTTTGTATGAAAGACAGTGGTTGACATGAGACAGCCGGCTACTCAGCTTGTGCATGTCCAGACGTCTCATACAGGGGCTCTAAAGCGCCCGTTACCTCAGATACAGACGCCGACACGGATACTGACTCCTGTGTCGACGGTGAAGAGACAACCGTGATTTCCAATAGGGCCACACATTGCATGATTGAGGCAATGGAAAAAGTTTACACTCTTCTGATAATATAAATACCACCAAAAAAAAAAAAAAAAAAAGGGGTATTATGTTTGGTGAGGAAAAACTTCCTGTAGTTTTCCTGAATCTGAGAAATAAAATGAGGTGTGTGATGATGCGTGGGTTTCCCCCCGATAACAATTGATAATTTCTAAAAAGTTATTGGCAGTATACCTTTTCCCGCCAGAGGTTAGGGTGCGTTGGGAAACACCCCCTAGGGGGGATAAGGCGCTCACACGCTTGTAAGAACAAGGGCTCTACCCTCTCTGGAGATGGCCGCCCTTAGGGATCCTGCTGATAGAAAGCAGGAGAGTGTCCTAAAATGTATTTACACACATACTGGTGTTATACTACGACCAGCAATCGCCTCAGCCTGGATGTGCAGTGCTGGGTTGGCGTGGTCGGATTCCCTGACTGGAAATTTGATATCCTAGATAAGGACAGTATATTATTGCCTATAGAGCAATTAAAAGATGCATTTCTATATATGCATGATGCACAGTGGAATATTTGCCGACTGGCATCAAGTATAAGTGCGTTGTCCAATTATACCAGTAAAGTGGTCAGGTGATGCGGATTCCAAACGGCATTTGGAAGTATTGCCTTAAAAAAAAAAAGGGAATGTACCCCAGGTCGCCTCTCAAAATAAGACGCCGTATTATCAGGCGCAGTCCTGGTTGGCAAGCGGACAAAAGGGTTCCTCTTTTCTGCTCGTGACAGAGGGAGAGGAAAATGGCTGCAGAGATCAGCCAGTTCCCAGGAACAGAAACCCTTTTCCGCCTCTGCCAAGCTCTCAGTATGACGCTAGGGCTTTACAAGTTCAGGCACGGTGGGAGCCCGTTCTCAATGAATTTCAGTGCGCAGTGGGCTCACTCGCAAGTAGACCCCTGGATCCTTCAGGTAATAGTTCAGGGGTACAAATTGGAATTCGAGACGTATTCCCCTCGCCGTTTCCAAAAGTCTGTTTTACCGACGTCTCCCGCTGACAGGGAGGCAGTTTTGGAAGCCATTCACAAGCTGTATTCCCAGCAGGTGATAATTAAGGTACCCCTCCTGCAACAGGGAACGGGGTATTATTCCACACTATTGTGGTACCGAAGCCAGACGGCTCGGTGAGACCGATTTTAAAATCTAAAATCTTTGAACACTTACATACAGAGGTTCAAATTCAAAATTGAGTCACTCAGAGCAGTGATTGCAAACCTGGAAGAAGGGGACTACATGATGTCTCGGGACATCAAGGATGCTTACCTTCATGTCAAAATTTACCCTTCTCACCAAGGGTATCTCAGGTTATGGTACAGAACTGTCACTATCAGTTCAGACGCTGCCGTAGGGATGGTCCACGGCACCCCGGGTCTTTACTGAAGTAATGACCGTAATGATGATATTCCTTCGAAGGAAGGGAATTTTAGTTATCCTTTACTTGGACGATTCCCTGATAAGGGTGAGATCCAGGGAACAGTTGGAGATCGGTGTAGCACTACCTCAGGTAGTGTTGCGGCAGCACGATTGGATTCTCAATATTCCAAAATCGCAGCTGGTTCCGACGACTTGTCTTCTGTTCCTAGGGATGATCCTGGACACAGTCCAGAAAGAAGGTGTTTCTCCCGGAGGAGAAAGCCAGGGAGTTATCCGAGCTAGTCAGGAACCTCCTAAAACCGAACCAAGTCTCAGTGCATCAATGCACAAGGGTTCTGGGTAAAAATGGTGGCTTCCTACGAAGCAATCCCATTCGGCAGATTCCACGCAAGACTTTCCAGTGGAACCTACTGGACAAATGGTCCGGGTCGCATCTTCAGATGCTTCAGCGGATAACCCTGTCACCAGGGACAAGGGTATCCCTCCTGTGGTGGTTGCAGAGTGCTCATCTTCTAGAGGGCCGCAGATTCGGCATGCGGGACTGGGTCCTGGTGGCCACGGATGCCAGCCTGCGAGGCTGGGGAGCAGTCACACAGGGAAGGAATATCCAGGGCTTATGGTCAAGCCTGGAGACATCACTTCACATAAATGTCCTGAAGCTAAGGGCCATTTACAATGCTCTAAGCTTAGCAAGACCTCTGCTTCAAGGTCAGCCGGTGTTGATCCAGTCGGACAACATTACGGCAGTCACCCACGTAAACAGACAGGGTGCCACAAGAAGCAGGAGGGAAATGGCAGAAGCTGCAAGGATTCTTCGCGGGGCGAAAAACCATGTGATAGCACTGTCAGCAGTTTTCATTCCGGGAGTGGACAACTGGGAAGCAGTTTTCCTCAGCACGACCTCCACCCGGGAGAGTAAGGACTTCACCCAGAAGTCTTCCACATGATTATAAACCGTTGGGAAAAACTCGACAGGTATTGCGCCACGTCAAGGGACCCTCAGGCAATAGCTGTAGATGCTCTGGTAACACCGTGGGTGTACCAATCAGTGTATGGGTTCCCTCCTCTGCCTCTCAAACCCAAGGTACTGAGATTGATAAGATGGAGAGGAGTAAGCACTATATTAGTGGCTCCAGATTGGCCAAGAAGGAATTGGTAACCGGAACTTCAAGAGATGCTCACGGAGGATCCGTAGCCTCTACCTCTAAGAAGGGACCTGCTCCAGCAAGGACCTTGTCTGTTCCAAGACTTACCGCGGCTGCGTTGACGGCATGGCGGTTGAACGCCGGATCCTGAAGGAAAAAGGCATTCCGGATGAAGTCTTCCCTATCCTGATCAAAGCCAGGAAGGATGTAACCGCAAAACATTATCACCGCATTTGGCGAAAATATGTTGCGTGGTGCGAGGCCAGTAAGGCTCGACGGAGGAAATTCAACTGGGTCGATTCCTACATTTCCTGCAAACAGGAGTATATATGGGCCTGAAATTGGGGTCCATTAAGGTTCAAATTTCGGCTCTGTCAATTTTCTTCCAAAAAAGAACTAGCTTCAGTCCCTGAAGTTCAGACATTTGTTAAAGGGGTACTGCATATACAGCCTCCTTTTGTGCCTTTAGTGGCACTTTTGGGATCTCCAGGTGGTTTTTGGGTTCCAAAAGTCACATTGGTTTGACACACTTAAATCTGTGGAGTTAAAATATCTCACAGAAAAAGTGGTCATGCTGTTGGCTCTGGCCTGGGCCAGGCGCGTGTCAGAATTGGTGGCTTTATCATGTAAAAACCTTATCTGATTTTCCATTCGGACAGGGCGAAATTGAGGACTCGTCCTCAGTTTCTCCCTAAGGTGGTTTCAGCGTTCACCTGAACCAAACCTATTGTGGTGCCTGCGGCTACTAGGGACTTGGAGGACTCCAAGTTGCTAGACGTTGTCAGGACCCGGAAAATATATGTTTCCAGGACGACTGGAGTCAGGAAATCTGACTCGCTGTTTATCCTCTATGCACCCAACTAGCTGGGTGCTCCTGCTTTTAAGCAGACTATTGCTCGTTGGATTTGTAGTACAATTCAGCTTGCACATTCTGTGGCAGGCCTGCCACAGCCAAAAATCTGTAAATGCCCACTCCACAAGGAAGGTGGGCTCATCTTGGGCAGCTGCCCGAGGGGCCCTCGGCTTTACAACTTTGCCGAGCAGTTACTTGGTCAGGAGCAAATACGTTTGTAAAATTCTACAAATTTGAAACCCTGGCTGAGGAGGACCGGGAGTTCTCTCATTGGGGGCTGCAGAGTCATCCGCACTCTCCCGCCCGTTTGGGAGCTTTGGTATAATCCCCATAGTCCTTACGGAGTTCCCAGCATCCACTAGGACGTCAGAGAAAATAAGAATTTACTTACCGATAATTCTATTTCTCGTAGTCCGTAGTGGATGCTGGGCGCCCATCCCAAGTGCGGGTTGTCTGCAATACTGGTACATAATTATTGTTACCAAAAAATTCGGGTTATTGTTGTAGTGAGCCATCTTTTCGAGAGGCTTCTCTATTATCATGCTGTTAACTGGGTTCAGATCACAAGTTGTACAGTGTGATTGGTGTGGCTGGTATGAGTCTTACCCGGGATTCAAAATCCTTCCTTATTGTGTACGCTCGTCCGGGCACAGTATCCTAACTGAGGCTTGGAGGAGGGTCATAGGGGGAGGAGCCAGTGCACACCAGGTGATCCTAAAGCTTTCTTTAGATGTGCCCTGTCTCCTGCGGAGCCGCTATTCCCCATGGTCCTTACGGAGTTCCCAGCATCCACTACGGACTACGAGAAATAGAATTATCGGTAAGTAAATTCTTATTATTTATGTGTAGGGAAGTCTCCTGACTTGACCACTGTCCTTGGAAGTTTCTTCCCTGAGTGACTGCCCCCCAACCTCGGAGGCTTGCATCCGTGGTCACCAGGACCCAGTCCTGTATGCCGAATCTGCGGCCCTCGAGAAGATGGGCACTCTGCAGCCACCACAGTAGGCCCTCGGGGACAGGGTGAGCAACCGATGCATCTGAAGATGCGATACGGACCATTTGTCCAACAGATCCCACTGAAAGATCCTTGCATGGAACCTGCCGAAGGGAATTGCTTCGTAAGAAGCCACCATCTTTCCCAGGACCCGCGTGCAGTGATGCACCGACACCTGTTTTGGTTTTAGGAGATCCCTGACCAGAGATGACAACTCCTTGGTCTTCTCCTCCGGGAGAAACACCTTCTTCTGTTCTGTATCCAGAATCATGCCTAAGAACAGCAGACGCATCGCAGGAATCAGCTGCGACTTTGGAATATTCAGAATCCAGCCGTGTTGTTGCAGCACTTCCCGAGATAGTGCTACGCTGGCTAACAACTGTTCCGTGGACCTCGCCTTTATAAGGAGATTGTTCAAGTACGGGATAATTATAACTCCCTTCTTCCGAAGGAGTATCATCATTTCGGCCATTACCTTTGTAAATACCCTCGGTGCCGTTGACAGACCAAACGGCAACGTCTGGAATTGGTAATGACAATCCTGTACTACAAACCTGAGGTACTCCTGGTGAGGTGGGTAAATGGGGACATGCAGGTAGGCATCCTTGATGTCCAGTGATACCATAAAATCCCCCTCTTCCAGGCTTGCGATAACCGCCCTGAGCGATTCCATTTTGAACTTGAACTTCCTCAGATAAGTGTTAAAGGATTTTAAATTTAGAATGGGTCTTACCGAACCGTCCGGTTTCGGTACCACAAACATTGTGGAATAGTAACCCCGTCCCTGTTGAAGGAGGGGAACCTTGATTATCACGTGCTGAAGGTACAGCTTGTGAATAGCCGCCAGTACTACCTCCCTTTCCCTGGGAGCAGTTGGCAAGGCTGATTTGAGGTAACGGCGAGGGGGAGTCGCCTCGAACTCCAACATGTATCCCTGAGATACCACTTGTAGGGCCCAGGGATCCACCTGTGAGCGAACCCACTGGTCGCTGAAGTTCCGGAGACGGGCCCCCACCGCACCTGGCTCCACCTGTGGAGCCCCAGCCTCATGCGGCGGACTTAGTGGAAGCAGGGAAGGACTTTTGTTCCTGGGAACTGACTGTCTGATGCAGCTTCTTTCCTCTACCCCTGCCTCTGGGCAGAAACGATGCGCCTCTGACACGCTTGCCTTTCTGAGGCCGAAAGGACTGTACTTGATAATACGGTGCTTTCTTTGGCTGTGAGGGAACGTGAGGTAGAAAAGTCGATTTTCCAGCTGTTGCTGTGGATACCAGGTCCGAGAGACCGTCCCCAAACAATTCCTCACCCTTATAAGGCAAAACCTCCATGTGCCTTTTAGAATCAGCATCACCTGTCCACTGCCGAGTCCATAATACTCTGCTGGCAGAAATGGACATTGCATTAATTCTAGATGCCAGCTGGCAAATATCCCTCTGTGCATCTCTCATATATAAGACTACGTCCTTTATATGCTCTATGGTTAGCAAAATAGTATCCCTGTCGAGTGTATCAATGTTATCTGACAGGGTATCGGACCAAGCTGCTGCAGCACTACACATCCATGCTGAAGCAATTGCAGGTCTCAGTATAGTACCTGAGTGTGTGTTTACAGACTTCAGGATAGCCTCCTGCTTTCTATCTGCAGGCTCCTTTAAGGCGGCCGTATCCTGAGACGGCAGTGCCACCTTTTTCGATAAGCGTGTGAGCGCTTTGTCCACCCTAAGGGAGGTTTCCCAACGTACCCTATCCGTTGGCAGGAAAGGGTACGCCATCAGTAACTTCTTAGGAATTACCAGTTTCTTATCAGGGGAACACCACGCTTCTTCACACAATTCATTTAACTCGTCAGATGGGGGAAAAGTCACTGGCTGCTTTTTCTCCCCAAACATAATACCCTTTTTAAATGGTAACGGGGTTAATGTCAGAAATGTTCAATACATTTTTCATTGCCGTAATCATGCATCGGATGGCCCGTGGACTGTACATTTGTCTCATCCTCGTCTACACTGGAGTCAGACTCCGTGTCGACATCGGTGTCTGTCATCTGAGGTAGCGGGCGTTTTTGAGCCCCTGATGGCCTCTGAGACGCCTGGGCAGGAGCGGGCTGAGATGCAGGCTGTCCCAAGGCTGTTACTTCATCCAACCTTTTATGTATGGAGTTGACACTGTCGGTTAATACCTTCCACATATCCATCCACTCCGGTGTCGGCCCCGTAAGGGGCGACATCACACTTATCGGCTCCTGCTCCGCCTCCACGTAACCCTCCTCATCAAACATGTCGACACAGCCGTACCGACACACCGCACACACACAGGGAATGCTCTGACTGAGGACAGGACCCCACAAAGTCCTTTGGGGAGACAGAGACAGAGTATGCCAGCACACACCACAGCGCTATATAATACAGGGATTAACACTATTACTGAGTGATTTTTCCCAATAGCTGCTTATATACACAATATTGCGCCTAAATTTATGTGCCCCCCCCCCCTCTCTTTTTTACCCTTGTTGTACTGTATACTGCAGGGGAGAGCCTGGGGAGCGTCCTTCCAGCGGAGCTGTGAAGAGAAAATGGCGCTGGTGTGCTGAGGAAGATAGCCCCGCCCCCTCAGCGGCGGGCTTCTCTCCCGCTTTTTATAATGTTAATGGCGGGGGTTTTTACACATATACAGTTTTACACTGTATTATGTGCTTTTTTGTGCCATAAGGTAATCTAATTGCTGCCCAGGGCCCAGGCCCCCCCCCCCCCCCCCCCCAGCGCCCTGCACCCAACAGTGACCGGAGTGTGTGGTGTGCTAAGGGAGCAATGGCGCACAGCTGCAGTGCTGTGTGCTACCTTAATGAAGACAGAAGTCTTCAGCCGCCGGTTTTCAACTTTCTCTTCAGTCTTCTGGCTCTGCAAGGGGGACGGCGGCGCGGCTCCGGGAACGGACGACCGAGGTCGGGGCCTGTGTTCGATCCCTCTGGAGCTAATGGTGTCCAGTAGCCTTAGAAGCCCAAGCTAGCTGCAAGCAGGCAGGTTCGCTTCTCTCCCCTCAGTCCCACGTAGCAGTGAGTCTGTTGCCAGCAGATCTCACTGAAAATAAAAAACCTAACAAACACTTTCTTTTCTAGGAAGCTCAGTAGAGCCCCTAGAGTGCATCCAGCTCTGGCCGGGCACAGATTCTAACGGAGGTCTGGAGGAGGGGCATAGAGGGAGGAGCCAGTGCACACCAGATATAGTACCTAATCTTTCTTTTTAGAGTGCCCAGTCTCCTGTGGAGCCCGTCTATTCCCCATGGTCCTTACGGAGTACCCAGCATCCACTAGGACGTCAGAGAAAATAAAATAAATGTAAACTCTCTGGAGTTCCAGAGAAATGCCCTCGGTTATCTGGGCATATTTTTCTAAACCGAGTCTGGTAGGAGGGGCATAGTGGGGAGGAGCTTGCACACACATACACTAAAGGTTTTAAAGTGCCAGGCTCCAGTGGACCAGATCTATACCCCAAGGTACCAAAGTACAGTTCCCCAGTATCCACTAGGACGTTAGAGAAATGTACTAAACGAACAGCAAAGGGTGAGAAGCTTAAACAGGAATTCACTTTAAAATTACAATTTACACATTCAACTAGGGCACAAACTATAAATTAGAAGTAGATACTTGCCTGGTGGTGGCACTGTGATGGGTATTCCTAGAAAGAGAATAAAAATAAACACAACTGTCTCTAATACAATTAAAAATGAATATTACATTTCAGTTATTAAAATATATTTCCCATGATGCTCTGCAGCAGGATGAAACTTAGCAAAATTTGGAATACTGAAGACTAGAACTTGCTGAATTGACATATAGGGGTTTAGTCAATAAGTGTTGGAAGGACAGATTTAGGTCGGAAGGGGTTCAGACCTATTCATCAGAAAAGGATCAGACAGGTATTAAATACACCCCATAGCAGAGGTATCTACGAATGACTTGACCAATTATAAATGCATCCAAACAAAGATACAGTACTGGAAAAACTACAAACTTAATGCAGTTTATTAGTGCTTATAGTAGTTACATTTAGGGGCATAGCCAATTATCCACAGGCTAATAGTCAGCTCTGACCGATACCCCGTGTGTTAAGCCCCAGAAGGGACAACTTTTCCTTATAGCCTCAGGAGCTGAATGGAAAAGTCCATCTTAAAACGCACCATCAGGAATTTAACGTGCAGGGATTTTAAAAGGAATCTATAGGTTACTGCACTTTACCCATGTGTTTACAGTTTGGGAAAATGCAGAATAATTAAACCCGGAACTTAGCCTTGTGCTTAAATCGGATATACACCTTTTAATTAGGTTCTAATGGCAACATATACCAGTTTCTTTGACAGTCTCCTTTTACAGTTATATATTCAAAATCAACGTGAAATTCATCTTTTACAGGCAATTGTGTACAAATCAGAATAAGATGATTTAAATAGGTTTCCAAGTAACATCAGTTTACCGCATTTACTACATAAACTCAAGTATACTTTTCTATGTATGTGTGGCTGTATTACTTATTTCCAATGCCTAAGCTGTGTCACACAAAGATAACTAGTCTGTCACTGACCCATAGTTATTTTGCACACAAAAAAAAAAAAAAATGTAATTAGGTTTCATCTGGCAGTGTCTCTGCTGGCTGCTAAATCTGCTCAGCCAATGGCTGCTTTGGAGTGATTATTCCTCCTGTAAGCCATTTGAACAACCAGATCTATGTAATTTAGCCAACACCAATGATACTTGGAATCTTAATTAACATGATTTAAAAACACACATCATTCACAATCCACCACCACAAACACTATGCACCACTCCGTCTCCGTATATTTTCAGCAACAATGCCTAATCCCCACTCAAAGCAAAACAAATCCAGAAATCATGAGTATTAAGAAAGCCACTATACCATATCTAGATGGTTTTTGCATGGAGAAAGATAACTGCATTCCAGATCCTAGAAGAAGGGGAAATAATGGCATGATTTACAGACACTCGGTACCAGTCATTTGCATAATTGTTGGCAAGATAACACAGCAGACAGATATAAGTGCACATTCCATGCACCGAAGCTGGACTTGCAGCTTGTGATGGACAGGACATGCCCTGATGAAGATAAAAGAATAACCACGATATTAACATGCCACATCTGTAACCATTTAACACCAATTAGAGCAGATGATGCAGTCTGGGAACCCTCTGCTGAACAGAACGCTTTAATCTTAGCAATGCTGAACACAAGTCACACTAAGATTGGACTACAACTAGGGCTACACAATTTCTCTGCTTATTTATCCAACTCACCGTCCAACAGGAGGAAGGAAATAAATATCCCTTCTTTTATTCTCTATTGCAATGAGCATTACTTGTCCATAATGCCCTGATCTCATGATACTCTAGGATGTATAGGCATATGTGGCGACTAGACTAAGTGAAGAGATCACACTACAAACGTGGCCAGAAGCTGCTTGCATAGCAGAACACATTAGGAAACAAAGCCATAAAAAGGACAATTTGTTACAAGATTCATTTTTCGCGATATGCAACTAAACATAACCACTGATGCTAGGCCTAATAACCCTGCCAGCAAAACATAAACATACCAAGATCACTATTGATAGTGTAACATGTGGCCCCTGCTAGGTGCTAAACGTCAGCCTCCTGAATGAGCAGCTGTATAGAGCAGTTAAGGTGTTAAATAAAAACAATATGTCACCTTACTGGAATAAATCAGGCAGAGTTTTTCTTGCAATGAATTCAACAAGGAAGAAAATACGGTCTAAGAATCAGACTTCAAAGTGGGTAATACTTTCCAAAGAACTTCCACAGGATGTTTTATATTTGCAATTCTTGATTTTTTGGCTTACTCTCTCTCAGTTAATATGAGGTAACAACTGTGCCTCCCTTCCCAGATGAGCCAAGGAGGTATGGCACAACGCTATTTTTGTAACGGCTTTGAAGATAAAGTGCTGGCTGCAGCACAAATAAAGCAGGGCCCATTGGGAGCCAAAGCCACAGGCCTGCATGGTTTGCAGCAGATGTACAGCCACTATTGATTTATAGTTAGGAGATGGTCAGAAACCTGCAAACGGAGCAGAGAGATATTGTAGCTATAAGCAGTGTAGATAGAAGGTGCTGAAACGCATGCAAACGCAACAGCTTTTCTCTAACACGTTAAGATTTCACAATAAGAGCAACGAAAATAAGAACTAATGTAAATATTTAGTGTTAGTCTCCTTTCATTGTGCAAACAATGGCGATTATGGCCTTTTAGTGATCATCAGGTTAGAGAACGAATGCAGGTTCAAGACCGACAAACAATACATAAAATAAAGATCAGATTTAAATGTACTTGTGTGTGTGTACAAGGATACACTTCTCGCAGTTCTACAAGAAAGGATTTATTTAAATCCGTAGTAGACAAAATCATCCAGGAGCCCGCAGGACTTTTTAATCATACCAGAAATAACTGAGGGTCTTATTCACATGAAAAAAAAAAAAGGATGCAATTGCGTAGTGATGACATGCGACGGGCGACAACGCGGCGTTGGGGGGAGACGTCAATCGGGAACCGCAGGCGTGTCATGGCCATTTCTGGTGCAGGTCTATGATGTCACCTACGTTTCCTGCGTATGGCAACATGCTGCCAGGCTGCACAGGCAGGGGTCGACCTCTATACACTGCGTTCGCAATTAAATTGCGAGCGCATTGTGGGACAGCACCAAACATGCTGGGCGGCCACCAGCATGCGAGTGTATGGAAGCAGATTTTGCTGCAGAAGCAAGATCTGCGACCATCTCTGAATAACCCCCTTAGCTCGGTGACCTCAACAGAAGAGACAAAACAGGCGAGGCGCAAAATATTTTAGGCGCCTTGCCTTCATTTCCAGCCTCATTTTATATGTATTATGCAAAACTGTAATATTGCAAACTATTTTATGTTTTGCGGTTTTTGTGGGAAACGCTCCTAGTGAGAGGTACTATTTACCTGTGTGACACCGGTTCTCTCTGGTCAGTGCCAGTGGACGGCCAATAGTTAAAGTCAGAGTAACAAAACAGGAATACGGAGTAACTGCCGCTGTTGGTTTTTATATATGTATCTTACAACACGGTAATGTAGATCCAGTCAGCTATACGTAGGAGCCAGGAATTATATGCCTGAACAGAAGAGACTCCCCAGAGTCAGGCACATCAGCATTTAGGAGTTGTGCAGCCCTGGTCCAATATAGATACTGTGCTGATTGCTAATTAAGGACTACGCTAAATACTAATTAAAGAGAACCTTTTAAATGCAGTAATACCAACGGCGGCGGCAATACAGCAAACTCTTAATGCAATTTCTGTTAAAAGAGTATGGAAATTTTTTTTTGTAAATAGCACTTTCTACAGATTAAAGGACACAAATTAAAACCTACAGCAGTACCAAAGGCTAAACTTTAATCTTACCTGGAGGAGGAATAAGAGGAGGGGCAGTACTGACATTTGGAGGAGGTGGGAATAACGGAGGTGGTGGAAGGTGAGTAGGTGGAGCGCCAGGAGGAAAGAATGGTGGCGGGGGCTTAATGAAATTATTATCCACTTCTGAAGGAGACTGTTCTGTAACCACCTGTAAAGTAGAACAGCACATTATGGTTTGCTTAAAGTATTTAAATTGCCAAAATGCCCCATATGTTATTTGTTCTAGACCGGTCTAATAAAGAACCTCAACTATGATAGCACTCATTCAAGCAACCTAGACAAACGGGTTACAGTTTCAGTTGTTTAGCTTAGTCATTTTACACGATAAAAGGGGTCTTTTAAAAGTTAATACAATCCTCTATCACCTGGTCAACAGTTAAATATTTCGATGTTTTTAATGCTTAAAAGATTAGAATATTATAAAGACATGAAAATGGAAAACAACAACCAAAAACGTAATATTGAAGGGGATGGACCAGGGAAAGGGATAACTACCCAGAGAAAGGTGTTACTGAAGCATAAGCTGGTTTGTAAAACGCACATATATTAAAAATAGTGAGAAATAAAAGACAAAACAAGATCTGACCACTAACTGATCCATATACCATGCCATTGTATAGCCAGAATACCCATGTGTGTTAACATTTTAAGACAGGGAGATGCGAGAAAAATCATTGCTAAATATATTAATCTGACATCCTATTTTAGGATAGGAAAAATATAACAAAAATAAAATAGGATTTTAATTAACTACCGGTAAATCCTTTTCTCGCAGTACATAAGGGATAATGGGGATACTTAGTACGATGGGTATAGACGGGGTCCAAAGGAGCCAGTGCACTTTCAATTTCTTCACTGGGTGCACTGTCTCCTCCCCTCTATGCCCCCTCCCACAGGCAGGTATAGGTAAAACAGTACCCGAAGGAGAAAGGACATATACGAGAGAAGGAACATAATAAACAGTGGTGAGGTTTAATACCAGCGCACCACGAACATATAACAACTAGCAACGGCTGGTAACAAGAACAGCAATAGTAACAGCAGCAGCAACAGCTGAACAGGTAACCACATAAGAGAACCTGCAGTAAAGTCAACGCACTGAGGCGGGCACCCAATATCCCTTATAGGACTACGAGAAAAGGATTTACCGGAAGGTAATTAAAATCCTATTTTCTCTAGCATCCATAAGGGATATTGGGGAGACTTAGTACGATGGGGTTGTCCCAAAGCTTCCAGAACGGGCGGGAATGTGCGGAGACTGCTGCAACACCGCCTGCCCAAATCGGGTATCCTCTTTGGCCAGGGTATAAACTTGTAGAACTTAACAAAGGTGTTCTTCCCCAACCAGGTAGCAGCTCGGCATAGTTGCGAGGCAGAGACTCCTCAGGCAGCCGCCCAGGAAGAGACCACAGATCTTGTAGAGTGGGCCTTCAGAGACTTAGGAACAGGTAAGGCTGCCGACACATAAACCTGTTGGATAGTAAGCCTAAGCCAACAAGCAATGGACTGTTTCGAAGCAGGACAACCCTTTTTCTGCACATCATAGAGCATGAACAAGGAATCTGACTTTCTGATCCGAGCCATTCGCATGACATAGATCTTCAAGGCTCGCATAGCATCCAATGCCTCCGGAGGAGCAGAAGTGTCAGAACCATAATAGGTTGATTCAGGTGAAACGAGGGGACAGCCTTCAGCAGGAACTGCTGCCTATTCCTGAGGTCCACTCTGTCCTCGTAAAAGACCAAGTACGGATTTTTACACGATAAGGCCCCCAAGTCTGAGACACGCCTAGCAGAAGCCAGGGCCAGTAACATCACTGTCTTCCACGTGAAGTAATTGTCTTCTACCGTCGTCAGAGGCTCAAACCAGGAGGACTGTAGAAATTCCAACACCACATTCAAAATCAAAAGGAGGTTGTATGTGGAATACCCCTTGCAAGCTGGTCTGAACTTCCGGCAACAGTGTCAATTTCTTCTGGAAGAAAATGGAGAGCTGAAATCTGGACCTTAACGGAACCCAGATGCAAGCCCTTATCCACACCAGACTGCAGGTCCTTGTTGAAGATCGCTTCTTAGTGGTAGAGGCCAAGGGTCTTCGACGGACAGGTCCAGAAGATCCGCATACCACGCCCTCCGAGGCCAATCAGAAGTACCTGGACTCCTTGATTTCAGATTTGCTTGAGCACCCTTGGGAGCAACGGAATCGGAGGAAACAGGTAGACCAGCCGGTAAGGTCAAGGCGACGTCAGTGCGTCCACTTCCCTCTTCTGAAGGTCCCTAGTTCGAGAGCAATACCAGTGGAGCTTCTTGTTGAGACGAGAAGCCATGATGTCTATCTGTGGGCATCCCCACCGGTGGATGATCTGCTGGAACACCTGATGGTGGAGTCCCCACTCTCCCGGGTGGAGGTCGTGACGACTGAGGAAGTCCGCTTCCCAGCTGTCTACACCCGGAATGAAGATTGCGGACATTGCGCTTGCATTTCTTTCTGCACAGAGGATTATCTTTGACACCTCCCACATGCAGGCTCTGCTTTTTGTCCCTCTTTGCAGATTGATGTACGCCACTGCAGTGGCGTTGTCCGACTGAAATTGGATCGCCTGATGCATGAGCAGAGGAGAGGCCTGACGCAGAGCATTGTAGATCACCCGAAGATCCAGAATGTTGATCGGAAAGGAGGTGTCACGATCCGGGTATCTGGACGCCATTTCTTACCCATCAGATGCCTCCTAAGGCTGGCTCAGCGCTCCAGCACCGGATCCCATCTGTTATCCTAATGTTCACATTCCTGCATCCTCTCCTGTCTCTCTGAGACGCTGTCACAGTAACGCCATAATACATCTGGCATGGCGTCTCCCGCGGCCTCCGCCGCCGTCCCTGAGCTTCTGCATGCAGAGTGTCAGAGTGGATTACGTCAGCCGCGGCCTCCGCTGTGTCCGCGTGGTTGGATGTGCACTTGTCTGCCTGGCGTCTCTTGTCTCCAGTGGCCGGCGCCGCCATTACTGTTTTCATTACCACATGGATTACAAACCAAACTTCCCTCCAAGTGTCTGCATGGGCGCAGCCATCTTGGATTCTGTCAGCTGATCATTTCCTCCAATCTGTTGTCAGTATTGTTAATCTGCATAATTGCCTAGCCAATCCCTTCCTTGCTGCAGGTATAAATACACTGTGCCTGAGCAAGGAAGGCGTCAGTGCTTTGGTTGTCAAACCTAGTTCCTGTTTGTCTCTCTCCTGTGATTGTCTTCCAGGTTCCAGCTCCTGTCTCAAGACTTCCACCATAGAGACCCGCACCAGCATTCCACCTGCGGTGTAGCCTGACTCTCCGATCCATTTTGGATTCATCTGTTTCCAGCCACAACATTACCTGCTTCCAGCCCAGCTTCCAGCAGAGTACAGCTTCTCTTAAAGGGCCGGTGTCTTTTCTACAGTTTACCACTCTCCACCGGTATTATTATTTCTCCGCTCTCAAGCTCTACATTTCATTCATATTGCATCGCTCTCAAGCTTCATTTATTATTTAACTGGTTCCAGCCAGTATCCACTCCGTGCCAACATCTGTCTGGTTCCAACCAGAACCCACAGCAGCTATTTTATTTACAGCAGTCCAGCTTTCCCTGGAACACCAGCTGGTACGATCCTGGGCTTTCTTCATTGCTACAGTCGGGCCTGGTAAGGACTTTCCAACTCGCAGATAATAAGAACTGTCTCATACTACCAGAGCTCTGTGGCCCCTGCCACCCTGTAGTACCCAGGAACTGTATTATTTCTCTGCTTATTTTAGGTTTCTTTTACTGCTACTGTGATGCATGGAGTTTGTCATAAATAATAAGAATTTACTTACCGATAATTCTATTTCTCGGAGTCCGTAGTGGATGCTGGGGTTCCTGAAAGGACCATGGGGAATAGCGGCTCCGCAGGAGACAGGGCACAAAAAAGTAAAGCTTTTACCAGATCAGGTGGTGTGCACTGGCTCCTCCCCCTATGACCCTCCTCCAGACTCCAGTTAGGTACTGTGCCCGGACGAGCGTACACAATAAGGGAGGCAATTTGAATCCCGGGTAAGACTCATACCAGCCACACCAATCACACCGTACAACTTGTGATCTAAACCCAGTTAACAGTATGATAACAGAAAGAGCCTCTTAAAGATGGCTCCTTAACAATATAACCCGAATTTGTTAACAATAACTATGTACAGTATTGCAGATAATCCGCACTTGGGATGGGCGCCCAGCATCCACTACGGACTCCGAGAAATAGAATTATCGGTAAGTAAATTCTTATTTTCTCTATCGTCCTAAGTGGATGCTGGGGTTCCTGAAAGGACCATGGGGATTATACCAAAGCTCCCAAACGGGCGGGAGAGTGCGGATGACTCTGCAGCACCGAATGAGAGAATTCCAAGTCCTCTTTTGCCAGGGTATCAAATTTGTAGAATTTTACAAACGTGTTTTCCCCCGACCACGTAGCTGCTCGGCAGAATTGTAATGCCGAGACCCCTCGGGCAGCCTCCCAAGATGAGCCCACCTTCCTTGTGGAATGGGCCTTAACAGATTTAGGCTGTGGCAGGCCTGCCACAGAATGAGCAAGTTGAATTGTGTTACAAATCCAACGAGCAATCGTCTGCTTAGAAGCAGGGGCACCCAACTTGTTGGGTGCATATAGTATCAACAGCGAGTCAGATTTTCTGACTTCAGCCGTCCTTGAAATGTATATTTTTAAGGCTCTGACAACGTCCAACAACTTGGAGTCCTCCAAGTCGCCAGAGGCCGCAGGCACCACAATAGGTTGGTTCAGGTGAAACGCTGATACCACCTTAGGGAGAAAATGCGGACGAGTCCTCAGTTCTGCCCTATCCGAATGGAAGATTAGATAAGGGCTTTTATAAGATAAAGCCGCCAATTCAGATACTCTCCTGGCGGAAGCCAGGGCCAGTAACATAGTCACTTTCCATGTGAGATATTTAAAATCCACCTTTTTCAATGGTTCAAACCAATGGGATTTGAGGAAATCTAAAACTACATTTAGATCCCACGGTGCCACCGGAGGCACCACAGGAGGCTGTATATGCAGTACTCCTTTAACAAAAGTCTGTACCTCAGGAACTGAGGCCAATTCTTTTTGGAAGAATATTGACAGGGCCGAAATTTGAACCTTAATAGATCTCAATTTGAGACCCCTAGACAATCCTGATTGTAGGAAATGTAGGAAACGACCCAGTTGAAATTCCTCCGTCGGAACACTCCGATCCTCGCACCACGCGACATATTTTCGCCAAATGCGGTGATAATGTTTCGCGGTGACTTCCTTCCTTGCCTTAATCAAGGTAGGAATGACTTCTTCTGGAATGCCTTTCCCTTTTAGGATCTGGCGTTCAACCGCCATGCCGTCAAACGCAGCCGCGGTAAGTCTTGAAAGAGACAGGGACCCTGTTGTAGCAGGTCCCTTCTCAGAAGTAGAGGGCACGGGTCGTCCGTGACCAACTCTTGAAGTTCCGGGTACCAAGTCCTTCTTGGCCAATCCGGAGCCACTAGTATTTCTTACTCCTCCTCACCGTATAATCTTCAATACCTTTGGTATGAGAGGCAGAGGAGGAAACACATATACTGATTTGTACACCCAAGGTGTTACCAGTGCGTCCACAGCTATTGCCTGTGGATCTCTTGACCTGGCGCAATACTTGTCCAGTTTCTTGTTGAGGCGAGACGCCATCATGTCTACCATTGGTCTTTCCCAACAGTTTATTAGCATGTGGAAGACTTCTGGATGAAGACCCCCCTCTCCCGGGTGTATATCGTGTCTGCTGAGGAAGTCTGCTTCCCAGTTGTCCACGCCCGGGAAGAACACTGCTGACAGTGCTATTACGTGATTCTCCGCCCAGCGAAGAATCTTGGCAGCTTCTGCCATTGCACTCCTGCTTCTTGTGCCGCCCTGTCTGTTTACATGGGCGACCGCCGTGATGTTGTCCGACTGAATCAACACCGGTTTTCCTTGCAGGAGTGGTTCCGCCTGGCTTAGAGCATTTTAGATTGCTCTTAGTACCAGAATGTTTATGTGAATAGACTTTTCCAGGTTCGTCCATACCCCCTGGAAGTTTCTTCCTTGTGTGACTGCACCCCAACCTCTCAGGCTGGCGTCCGTGGTCACCAGGATCAAATCCTGTATGCCGAATCTGCGGCCCTCCAATAGATGAGCCTTTTGCAACCACCACAGAAGATATACCCTTGTCCTTGGCGACAGGGTTATTCGCAGGTGCATCTGAGGATGCGACCCTGACCATTTGTCCAACAGATCCCTTTGGAAAATTCTTGCATGGAATCTGCCGAATGGAATTGCTTCGTAAAAAGCCACCATTTTTCCCAGGACTCTTGTGCATTGATGTACAGACACCTTTCCTGGTTTTAGGAGGTTCCTGACAGGTCGGATAACTCCTTGGCTTTTTCCTCGGGAAGAAAAACCTTTTTCTGAACCGTGTCCAGAATCATCCCTAGGAACAGCAGACGTATCGTCGGAAAACAGCTGCGATTCTTGGAATATTTAGAATCCAGTCGTGCCGTCGAAGAACTACTTTAGATAGTGCTCTTCCGACCTCCAACTGTTCTCTGGAACTTGCCCTTTTTAGGTCGTGCAAGTAAGGGATAATTTAGATGCCTTTTTTCTTTGAAGAAACATCTTGTCGGCCATTACCTTGGTAAAAAGGCCCGGGGTGCCGTGGATAATTCAAACGGCATCGTCTGAAACTGATATTGACAGTTCTGTACCACGAACCAGAGGTACCCTTGATGAGAAGGACAAATTTTGGACATGGAGGTAATCCTTGATGTCCAGGGACACCATATAGTCCCCTTTTTTCCGGTTCGCTATCACTGCTCTGAGTGACTTTATCTCGATTTGAACCTTTTATGTAAGTGTTCAAAACATTTTAGATTTAGACTATGTGTCACCAAGCCGTCTGGCTTCAGTACCACAATATAGTGTGGAAAAATAATACCCTTTTCCTTGTCGTAGGAGGGGTACTTTGATTATCACCTGCTGGATATACAGCTTGTGAATTGTTTCCAATGCTGCCTCCCTGTCGGAGGGAGCCGTTGGTAAAGCAGACTTCAGGAAGCTGCGAGGAGAAGATGTCTCGACTCTCCAATCTTTACCCCTGGGATAATACTCGTACGATCTAGGGGTCAACTTGCGAGTGATCCCACTGCGCCCTGAGACTCTTGAGACTACCCCCCCACCTTGAGTCCGCTTGCACGGCCCCAGCGTCATGCTGAGGACTTGGCAGACGCGGTGGAGGGCTTCTTTTCCTGGGAAAGGGCTGCCTGCTGCAGTCTACTTCCCTTACCTCTATGTCTGGGCAGATATGACTGGCCTTTTGCCTGCATGCCCTCATGGGAAAGGAAAGATTGAGGCTGAAAAGACGGTGTCTTTTTTAGCTGTCCATCTGCCGTATGGGATCTGTATCACCTGACCACTGTCGTGTCCCTGACATCTTCTGGGAGATATGGACAACGCACTTATCTTGATGCCAGAGAGCAAATATCCCTCTGTGCATCTCACATACATATATATAGAATGCATCCTATTAAATGCTCTACATGAATAAAATATTTTCAGTCAGGGAATCCGACCAAGCCAACCCAGCACTGCATCTCCAGGCTGATGGCGATCGCTGGTCGCAGTATAACCACCGTATGTGTGTATATACTTTTTAGGATATTTTTCCAGCTTCCTATCAGCTGGCTCCTTGAGGGCGGCCGTATCTGGAGACGGTAACGCCACTTGATAAGCGTGTGAGCGCCTTATCACCCTAAGGGGTGTTTCCCAACGTACCCTAATTTCTGGCGGGAAAGGGTATAACGCCAATATTTGCTATCGGGGTAACCCTACGCATCATCACACACTTCATTTTATTTTATCTGATTCAGGAAAAACTACAGGTAGTTTTTTCACTCCCACATAATACCCTTTCTTGTGGTACTTGTAGTATCAGAAACACGTAACACCTCCTTCATTGCCCTTAACGTGTGGCCCTAATGAGAAATACGTTTGTTTATTCACCGTCGACACTGTATTCAGTGTCCGTGTCTGTGTCTGTGTCGACCGACTGAGGTAAATGGGCGTTTTTAAAACCCCTGACGGTGTTTCTGAGACGCCTGGACCGGTCCTAATAGATTGTCGGCCGTCTCATGTCGTCAACCGACCTTGCAGCGTGTTGACATTCTCACGTAATTCTCTAAATAAGCCATCCATTCCGGTGTCGACTCCCTAGAGAGTGACATCACCATTACAGGCAATTTCTCCGCCTCCTCACCAACATCGTCCTCATACATGTCGACACACACGTACCGACACACAGCACACACACCGGGAATGCTCTGACAGAGGACAGGACCCACTAGCCCTTTGGGGAGACAGAGGGAGAGTCTGCCAGCACACACCAAAAACGCTATAATTATATAGGGACAACCTTATATAAGTGTTTCTCCCTTATAGCATCTTTTATATATATACAATATCGCCAAAATCAGTGCCCCCCCTCTCTGTTTTAACCCTGTTTCTGTAGTGCAGTGCAGGGGAGAGCCTGGGAGCCTTCTCTCCAGCTTTTCTGTGAGAGAAAATGGCGCTGTGTGCTGAGGAGATAGGCCCCGCCCCTTTTTCGGCGGCCTCGTCTCCCGCTATTTTTGAAGTTAGGCAGGGGTTAAATATCTCCATATAGCCTCTGTGAGCTATATGTGAGGTATTTTTTGCCTCTAACAAGGTTTTTATTTGCCTCTCAGAGCGCCCCCCCCAGCGCTCTGCACCCTCAGTGACTGTTGTGTGAAGTGTGCTGAGAGGAAAATGGCGCACAGCTGCAGTGCTGTGCGCTACCTTTATGAAGACTCAGGAGTCTTCAGCCGCCGATTTTGGACCTCTTCTCTCTTCAGCGTCTGCAAGGGGGCCGGCGGCGCGGCTCCGGTAACCATCCAGGCTGTACCTGTGATCGTCCCTCTGGAGCTAGTGTCCAGTAGCCAAGCAGCAAATCCACTCTGCACGCAGGTGAGTTCACTACTTCTCCCCTAAGTCCCTCGTTGCAGTGATCCTGTTGCCAGCAGGACTCACTGTAAAGTAAAAAACCTAAGCTAAACTTTCTCTAAGCAGCTCTTTAGGAGAGCCACCTAGATTGCACCCTTCTCGTTCGGGCACAAAATCTAACTGGAGTCTGGAGGAGGGTCATAGGGGGAGGAGCCAGTGCACACCACCTGATCTGGTAAAAGCTTTACTTTTTTGTGCCCTGTCTCCTGCGGAGCCGCTATTCCCCATGGTCCTTTCAGGAACCCCAGCATCCACTTAGGACGATAGAGAAAAACATCATTGACTTTTATTCAAGTTGTCGTGGTCACGCCTTCGGGCGGTTATTCTTCATGTTACTTACATGTCCAGGGGTCTGATACAACCTCCCAGGTTCCGGTACATCTCAGCCCCTACAACTGAGGCTGCCTCCCGTCAGCTCAGGCCCTCAGTTGTGACAGGAGGGCTTCATGGGCTGCCCTGGAACGGAGCCCCTTGGGTGACAGCACCCCATCCTCGCATCAGTCGTGAGACAGGTCCATTCCTGAATCCTCAAACTCCGGCCTTCCAGGAGATTGGAGGACTGCAGCCACCACAGGAGGGAAATCCTGGCCTGAGGTGACAGCCGAATCATCCGGTGCATCTGTAGATGTGATCCGGACCACTTGCTCAGGAGATCCAATTGAAATGTTCTGGCATGGAACCTCCCATATTGGATCGACTCGTAGGAGGCAACCATCTTCCCCAACAATCTAATGCAAAGATGGATGGATACACAAACAGGTTGGAGCACCACGCGGACCACGTCCTGAAGTGTTCTCGCCTTGTCCCCCGGGAGGAACACCTTCTGGGCCACCTATCCAGTAACATCCCCAAGAACAGGAGCCGCTAAGTCGGTTCCAGGTAGGACTTCTGTAGATTGAGAATCCACCCATGGTGTGACAGAAGTTGGATAGTGTGGTCAATATGGAGCAATAAAAGTTCCCTAGATCTTGCTTTTATCAGAAGATTGTCCAGGTAAGGGAAAACATTTACGCCCTGGACCCGGAGTTGGAACATCATCTCCGCCATCACCTTCGTGAATACCCTCGGAGCTGTGGACAGGCCAAAGGTGATCGGCCAGTAGGGCAAACCTCAGATAAGCCTGATGAGGTGAAAAAATTGGAATATGAAGGTAGGCGTCCTTGATATCCAGGGAAACCAGGAATTCCTGTTCTTCCAGACCCGCAAATCACCGCTCTCAGGAATTCCATTTTGAACTTGAAAACCTTTAGGTAAGGATTCAAGGACTATAGATTCAAAACGGGCTGTTCTGAGCCATCCGGCTTTGGTACCACAAATAGGTTGGAATAATAACCCCTGTCTCATTGTGGCATCGATACTGGAACAATGACGTGGGACTGGACCAACTTTCGGATGGCCTGTTGCAACGTAACATGCCTATCCTCCAAAGCTGGTAAGCTTGATTTTGGGGAAAAAATAAAATAATAAATTAAATCGGGGAGGAGCACCAAACTCCAGCTTGTAGCCCTGAGAAATGAGGTCCCTTACCCAGGTATCCTGGCAGGAGCTATCCCAGATGCGGCTGAAGTGACGCAGTCGGGCTCCTACCTAGAGATCTCCTCTGGGTGGGTGGGCACAATCATGCTGAGGACTTAGTGGAAGCAGAACTAGTGCTCCTGAGAACTGGTGGTTGCAGGTCTTTCACTTATCTTTGGCGCCTCTATTTGCATTGGAGGCACCTCTGGCCCTAGAACAAAATCTGTTAGACCGAAGGGACTGAACAGGCGGCCCTGGGTAGGAACACCTAGCCGGCGGGGACCCAGAGGGGAGAAACGTGGATTTCCCAGCAGTGACTCTGGAAATACATGTATCCAACTCAACCCCAAAGAGCCATTCCCCGAAAAGGGGAGGAATTCCACACTGCGCTTTGATTCTGCGTCCGCTACCCACTGATGCACCCACAAAGCCCTGCGCGCAAACACTGCCATGTCAGAAGTCCTAGCATTAATATTCCCAATCTCCTTGAGCGAGTCACACAGGACGCGTGTAGTGGCCTAAATATTCTTGAGGAGAGTTCACCATAGTGACCAGACGCATAGCCCCGGAGAGGCCCTCCTGAATCTATGTAGCCCATGTATGAATGGCATGGGTCATCCAGCAACCTGCTATGACCGGCCTCTGCGACATAGCTGCGCCATGTAAATAGATTTGAATGTAGTCTCTCTCTCTCTCTCTGTCCCCAGGATCCTTCATGGTAAAGGAGCCCGGGGCTGGCAGCACCGCCTTTTTGGACAGTCGAGAGACTGATACGTCAACCCCCGGGGTTCTTTCCAGAATTTCCTACCTTCAGGACTACATGGGATAGTGAGCATAAACATTTTTGACCATTTACATTTTTTGGCTGGATTTTGAGAGGCCAACTTAAAGAGGTCATCTAACTCTGCAGAACCAGGGAAAGGGACATTAGGCTTTTTTTGTGTATAGAAAAACGACTGCTGTGACGCAGCATCCTCTAGAGGGAGCTTTAACATGTCCCGTATAGCCAGAATGAGAGGTTCAATAAACTGAGCAGGATCAGGATCCCCACTAATGGTCCTCCCCCTCCTCCTGTATATCCTCCTCTGAATCAGAGTAGGGCAGGTAAACCACGCTTCTGTTGACCCGAGTTAGAGGGGGAGCTGTATAACATCTGCCCTAGCAGCTAAGTCTGCAACAGCCTGTTGTAGTAGCTGAGTTTTCTGAACATTAGCAGACAGTTGTGATGACATATCATACATCATAGTTTTTAGAGCCCCTAGTCCCTTCACTGAGTTGTGAAGATTGGCTGCATTGAAACAGAATCAGTAGATAAGGGAGAGAATCTGGTGTGGCATATACTACAGAGTTTGTGTTTACCCATGTTTACAGTAATCACAATGACATACACACAGACAGTAATACTGATCAAGACTGCCCTTAATGTATGTGAGAGGAGACACAGAGAGACACCAGCACACCCCTAGCTGTACAGCCGCAGTGAGGCTGTCAGCTAATTATATTACAGTGAAACACTGGTAAATTCTGTCCTGTAGAGGATCCAGATTGTGTACAATAGCGGCTCTCCCCCATAGCTACACCCTGTACCAGTTTTCCAGCGTGTCTTGGGAATCAGGAGGAGCTGTGTGTGCTGAATGCTGTTGCAGCAAGCAGAGGAAGACGCCAAAATGCCTCTGACCCCACTGAGGTAGCTCCCCCCCCCCACCCCCCCCCAATGGCACCGGAGCTACAGCGTTTTTTATACTGGCAATGTCTCCAATCATGCTTAAAAACATTGCACCAGTGCTAGTTTAAGCCATCTGAGCCAGTTTACATGGGGGGCTCCAAGCAAGTCCCACCCAGGAGGGTCCCGTATGCTGCGCCCGCATTCAGCCACACCATGAACCGGGGGACTTCCCTAGCGGGGGCCCTGGCTTGTACTCATGACAGACGTCGCCTTCGGGCTAGTGTTAGGGTTGTGCGGCGTGCTGCGATTGCGACAGCAAAGGCGCAGTGCCCCGCTGAACAAACAACCTCTCAAAACGGTGGTCCTGCAGCGGGGAAGCGGCTCTGACACCTCGAAAGGCGGTGACCGCCGACCGCATGTAATTGCATGGTAACATCACACTAGTTACTTAAAAGACCGTGTAACTGAGAGATCCTACTATATATTTTTTTTCTTCTATAAATCAGACTGAAACTAGTCAACTGAAGTTACCAGTTCACAAGTAGATAGGCAAAAAATAACCTGGGTAGCATATACTGGTTTACTGCTATCCAGCAGAAAATGTAAGTTGTGATAACTTCCCTTCAATTGTTGGAAATGCTTTTTCCTGCTCTGGGTACTTCTAGATGTGCCCTCATACACTATTGCCACACTAAGGGCTGTTTGGCGCACCAGTCCCTTTGTAACTCTGCTTGCATACAGATTCAGACACGCACATAGATGTACAAGTGTCCCAAATTAATCCGCGCAGTCCCGTCAAGCAGTTTTGTGGCATCTGCTTGTGACATGTCAGACCTGGCGGCTCAATTGCGCCACATGGCATATTGAGGACACATCTGCACAATTTTTTGGGGGGGAAATTTGACCGATTAGCTACTTAATTTCCAAGTTTATTTTCTCTTTTAAAAAGTTGCACAATCATTTTACATCGTAACATACAACACTTATGCTTTTGTGACATTATTGGCTACTATTACAGTGGAATGTGCTTTGTCATATGAATCGCAGCATAAACATCCCTGCGCTACAACCAAAAGAAAGGAGGTCATTTAGCTAGCAAGTTATGAACAAAAACTGGAAGGCTGCCAGAAGAAACACTTCCTGCAGTATCAAAATTCACAAATGCTAGCAGATTTATTTTTTACAAAAAGGACTTCTAATTGTACTACACTTACAACAGGATATTCTCATAGATCAGGGACTATTTATATTTAAAAAAAAAAAAAAAATCAAGGAGATTTCCCTTCTTTCTACTTCCCAGTGTTCTGTGTTTTCTTACAGAATTCTTCTGGAACAACTGAGCAGGCAAAACTACACCCCTGACTGTGCAACATGTTCAACTGGAAAATAAGCAGCACAATGAAATTCTTGTTTGTTTTAAGGGGTTCAGCGAATTAAAGGATTTAACCAAACCTGACATTACATATTACAGCAGTAATAAAATACCAGAGAGGAAAACCAAAAAAAAGGAGGAATTAACTGGCATGTATAATAGTGTGTCTGCTATCCTGTAATCATGCACGGCAATACAGCTGGCTTCTCCACAGATGTTCTAGCAATAGTCAAGTTAAGGCAGTAACAGGAAAACAATATTTAGTTTAAATGGATAGGTCTATCTTTTCATGCAATTTTTAAAAGTAGTTACGACGCAATTAATTAATAGTACAGCAGGGGAGGCCCTATCGGTCATGACGACATCACAAGTTCCCCCAAACAAAAACTTAAGAGTAGACAGCAAGCAAAGCACAAATGGCCCACTTCTTGTGACGTTATCTTGCATCAATAGGGAAAAGTTTGGGAAGAGACCACCCAACGCAATGGGCAAAGTTAAGCAATAGATGCTTTATCAAAAATGCCACCAATCTTCTTTTACCTACAGTCTGCAAACATAGAAAATATGCCCTCTGCTTAGGCAACTAAAAGCAGGTTGGCAAAAGAACACGACTACATGGTAGCAGTGTCCAACAGATTGGATGGAGAAAATAAACATTGCTTTTGACAGGTATGTGCCAAAAAGAGTTCATAAGAAAACACCTAAAGGAACTAAGTAAAAAAAAAAGTCAGTTGTCAACATATAAAAAACACACAACTAAAATTTGTATGCAAATAAGACACCTGTATGTTGCTTTCATTGGCTCCCCTTCGTCGTCCTTCAACACGTGTTATTGTGGTGGTTTGACCAATGACATCGATTGAGCCCGACAGTTTCCTACTGTAAAACATTTGAATGGAAAGAATACATTTCAAAACAATAAGAACGTACGCCAAGATAAGAATACTACACAAAACCAATGCAGGGGGCAATGTATCAAATCCTCTAAATAGTGTATAAGTGGACAAGTTACCCAATCTAATGTTACCTAGCATTTTACAGAATGTACTTGATAAATGCTAGCTAGAAGCCGATTGGTTACTATGGGCAACTTATCCACTTTAGAAGGTGGATACATTTTTTCCCCTGCAGACAAATAAAAGCTCAGCAGAGGTTGTTAACCACATACAGACACCTACGCAACAGGAATGAGGCATACCAAAGATTTAACGTCCGAAAACAAGCATTAATCGGCTATTAAACCTGCATAGGTGGTGCCCCTTGAACAGGTTGTTTTTCAGTGGGGGGGGGGGGGAAGAGAGAGAGAGAGAGAGAGAGAGAGAGAGAGAGAGAGAGAGAGAGAGAGAGAGAGAGAGAGAGAGAGAGAGAGAGAGAGAGAGAGAGAGAGAGAGAGAGAGAGAGAGAGAGAGAGAGAGAGAGAGGAATTTTTTTTAAACCAATTCTAGGTACAACCATTTTTTAACTGATGACTTTCTATGAGCTGTATTGTAACAACTAATTGTTCCAGACTCCATTCCTATGCACTTGAATGATCTAAGATTTTACAGTTAACTAAGGGAACCGTAAACAGGTGGTGACAAAAATATATAAAAAAAAAAATATATATAAAAATTGGTGGGCTATTTTAAATCCATTACTCCAACAATTTACAGATTAAGGGGTATATGCAATTGCGATCGGATTCCCGAAATTGTCGAATTTCGGGATTTTTTCGCCAAAAAAAAAAAAAAAGTCAATGCAATTCAGTGCTTTCCGTCAAAAAAACGGACTTTCAAAATTAGACTTTTTGAAATTCGACTTTTGTCAAATTCGACTTTTCTGCAATGATACAAGTGCTGCAATTCGACCAAAGTGTATTCAATTCAAGTTTGGAAATTCGACAACAGTGCTTTTAGAGAGTAAATTCGTAATTTTCAATCCGCCACACTTTGGAGGGTGAAACCAATCAAAAAAAATTTAAAACATGTTTTTTTTGGTGTTTTTTTTTTTTGGGAATAGCATATCTATTTATATTAGAAGGGATTAGGTACTTGGTTTGTCTTTTTTGGTTGCACAAGTATTATTTATATATTTTTAAAAAGATTTTTTTTTTTTTTTTTTTTTAATAGCTGGAACGGTAAAATCAAGGGAAAAAAATGGCGTGGGGTCCCCCCTCCAAAGCATAACCAGCCTCGGGCTCTTCGAGCTGGTCCTGGTTCTAAAAATGCGGGGAAAAATTTGACAGGGGATCCCCCGTATTTTTAAAACCAGCACCGGGCTCTGCGCCTGGTGCAAAAAATACGGGGGACAAAAAGTAGGGGTCCCCCGTATTTTTTACACCAGCATCGGGCTCCACTAGCTGGACAGATAATGCCACAGCCGGGGGTCACTTTTATACAGTGCCCTGCGGCCGTGGCATTAAATATCCAACTAGTCACCCCCAGGGTACCCCGGCCAGGGGTGAAGCCCGAGGCTGTCCCCCCCATCCAAGGGCTGCGGATGGGAGTCTGATAGCCTTGAGAAAAATGTCAGAATATTGTTTTTTCCAGTAGTACTACAAGTCCCAGCAAGCCTCCCCCGCAAGCTGGTACTTGGAGAACCACAGGGTACCCCGGCCAGGGGTGACTAGTTGGATATTTAATGCCACGGCCGCAGGGCGCTGTATAAAAGTGACCCCCGGCTGTGGCATTATCTGTCCAGCTAGTGGAGCCCGATGCTGGTGTATAAAATACGGGGGGACCCCTACTCTTTTTGGCCCCCGTATTTTTTGCATCAGCATCAGGCGCAGAGCCCGGTGCTGGTTTTAAAAATACGGGGGATCCCATGTCAATTTTGTCCCCGCATTTTTAGAACCAGGACCAGCTCGAAGAGCCCGAGGCTGGTTATGCTTTGGAGGGGGGACCCCACGCCATTTTTTTCCGGGATTTTCCCGTTTTTACCCGTTTTTTTTAATTCGCAGCAAAATCCGGCAAATCGGCCATTTTTCGCCCGCGGGAATGTCGAATCCGTTTTTCATTGAATATGGTGAATTCCGGCAGCCACCTGCCGGAATTCACCTGTCGAATTGTGTCGAATTAAAAAAACTGCGATAATTTGCCGCGATTCGCCTTGAATTGCATATACCCCTAAGGCTGATGGAGACAGTTTCTGTAATATGTCACACAGGGGAGAGAAAGCGTGCACATTTTTCCCAGTTGCTTTGTGCTCATATACAACACCATGCTAATTGCCATAGGCCAGTGGTTCCCAACCGCGGTTCTCAAGTACCCCCAACAGTTTATGTTTTCCAGGTCACCTAGCAGTTGAACAGGTGTATTCATTAATCCTGGACACATTTTAAAAAACCCACAGGTGGAGCAAATTATTTCACTTGCAATCCTGAGGAGACCTGGAAAACATGAACTGTTGGGGGTATTTGAGGATCGCGGTTGGGAACCACTGCCATGGGAGCATGGTGTGTAGCATTTTAAAACTCGCCTTGGGGGTGGAGCTCCAGTTTTAAATATTGACGTGGGAGAAGTGAACTCTGGTTTTGCAGATTGTATGATCGTATCTTTCTCTGGGTTTCCAGTTCTGCCCTGTTGTACCTAATCAATATAAACAGTTAAAGAAAATATTTAAAAATAAATGAATGTAAAAAAAAAAAAAAAAAAAAAAAAAAAAAAAAACACCACACAAAACCCCCCCCCACAAAACCTGTAAGTCATCAAAGTACAATAACGCACTTCCATGCCTTGCCTTAAAATAAAATAGCCATAGTTGCAACGCACTTATTGCTAGAACACAGTTTGAGAGCACAGCATTTTCAAGAACAAAAATAGAACACATACACAGTGATGTCAGACTGCCAAAACATTACTTTGGGGGGGGGGGGGGGGTATTCATCAAAGCTTGGACAGATAAAATTGAGAGATAATGTGCAACCCAATCAGCTCCTGTCATTTTTCAAACACAGCCTGTACCATGTAAGGCAGAAGGTGATTGGCTAGTACTTTCTCCGTTACAATTTTCTCTCTTTGGGAGTGATTCAATTGCTTTGCACGCATGTTCTCCTTTCTAAAGTGATGGGAGATCGCAGGGCACAATTCAATTGTTTTTTTATATTATGCTAATCCCGTCCAGACAGACCAAATTTAGCGACGTAAACCGGCAAAACCCGTCTAAAGTGCTGGGAGTGATAACATGAAAAGTGCCATTTGGGCACCCAAACTGGACACTTTTCACACATTTCAGCTCACCAGCTGCAATCTGAAAGGTCTACAAGCGGCTCAGCATGCACGAACAGAGCAACAATTGAACTGCTCTGTTGAGCACCATCTAGTGGCAGCCTCAGGGAGAAACAATTGAATTCCCCCTTTGAGCTTTGATAAATACCTCGTTAGTGCGGTCCCTAGTACTTATAGATAACTCACTCATGAAAACAGACCTTGAAATATGTTCTACAATAATAATGACTTTCACATGTGCAAAGTAGCACATTTGTCTAAAACATATTAATAACAAACATGATCTAGTGGCAAGTGATATAAATAAGTGTCCAGGATTATTTTTTACAGTTCAAACTGCTCATTCGCCAAGAAGCAAAGTATAGATTTTTACTGTACCGTAATTTTATTAGTTGTAGAAGAAACAGGAAGGGCTTCTAGGCCCATCCTTAATCTCTTCTGCTTTTCACAATACGCTTTCCAAGTATCTTCATTAAAACCATAGTTGAAATAGTCTGAGAGATCAGCACCTACAAGGTTGCAGAGAAAAACAATCATAAAATGCGTATGTGTGTATGTATGTATGTATGTGTATGTGCGTATGTATGTATGTATGTATATATGTGTGTGTGTGTGTGTGTGTGTGTGTGTGTGTGTGTGTGTGTGTGTGTGTGTGTGTATGTATGTATGTATGTATGTATGTATGTATGTATGTATGTATGTAATATATATATATTTTTATTTATTTATTATTATTATTTTTTTTATTTATTTTCCAATTAAAAATCCAATGAAGGTGGAAGCCATAGTAGACGCCAGGATTCATGGGATCTGGTTATAACTGTAGGTCTCAAACATCAGTCCATTACGCTGATGAAAGCCACAGAAAGACAACATATGCATCACAGGAAACACTGGTTAAACAAGGCAGAACACAGTAGTACCTGGTTTTCTCCAAGGTTTGTCCTCAAACGAATCCAAGTCCACTTCTACCAGAGGAACACCATTAATATTGCCGGGGGCATCCAAATCTACCCCTTTAACTTTTCCTTCATAGAGAAAGTGGAGAAGTTTAAGATTTCATTAATTTCACTTAATATCAATTATCCTTCATTTACAGTTACAAGAAACAGCATCAGAAAAAAAGTCAGCATTTGTTTCATACGTATATAGCAGTCAGTATTCAGCAAAGTAAACCTTAAGCAAGTCTATTAATATAGGAAAATTACGGTTATGTTTTCATGTATCATATGTAACAAAAGCTTGAGATGTTGAAATTGTACAACTACTTTTGATTTATTCTTTAAAGAAGATGTGAAACGCTTGTCATTTATCCAATATATGATACTGTAACACTCATTGCTGAATTTTAATTACCTACCAGTAAATCCTTTTCTCGTAGTCCGTAGAGGATGCTGGGGTCCACATTAGTACCATGGGATAGACGGGTCCACTAGGAGCCATTAGCACTTTAAGAGTTTGAGAGTGTGGGCTGGCTCCTCCCTCTATGCCCCGCCTACCAGACTCCGTTTAGAAACTGTGCCCGAGTAGACTGACATCTTCGAGAGAAGGATTTTACACAGATAGTGGCGAGATTCATACCAGCTCACATATACAAAGCAAACCAAGCTAACTAGCTTGAAACTCAGCAACCACTGAAACATTACTTACCAAGTAACAATGCAGTACTCAACAAAAAACAAAGTTGTACTGAACCAGATAACTGCAGGAAAACGAAACGCTGGGCGGGCGCCCAGCATCCTCTACGGACTACGAGAAAAGTATTTACCGGTAGGTAATTAAAATCGTATTTTCTCTTACGTCCTAGACGATGCTGGGGTCCACATTAGTACCATGGGGATGTACCAAAGCTCACAGAACGTGAGGGAGAGCGCGCAGGCTCCTGCAGAACTGATTGACCAAACTTCAGGTTCTCAGAGACCAAAGTAATGAACTTGTAGAACTTTGCGAACGTGTTCGACTCCGACCAAGTAGCCGCTCAGAAGAGTTGTAAAGCGGAGACATCCCGGGCAGCCGCCCAGGAAGAACCCACCTTACAAGTAGAGTGGGCCTTACCAGACGTAGGACATGTCAAGCCTGCCGTAGAATACGCATGCTGGATAGTGAACCTGATCCAGCGAGAGATCGTCTGCTTAGAAGCAGGACACACAATTTTCTTTGGGATCATACAGGACAAACAGAGTCCGATTTTCTGTGACGAGCAGTCCTCCTCACATAGATTTTTAGAGCCCTTACAACACGTAAGGACTTTGATGAAATTGAGGAGTCAGTCGCAACTGGCACCACAATAGGATGGTTGATATGAAATGCCGACACAACCTTCGGAAGAAACTGCTGACGTGTCCAAAGCTCAGCTCTATCTTTATGGAAGATCAAGTATGGGCTTTTACATGACAAAGCCGCCAACTCCAACACATGTATAGCAGAATTTAAGGCCAACAAAGTGACAGCCTTCCACGTGAGAAACTTGACCTCAACCTCCTGAGAGGCTCAAACCAGTTCGGCTGGAGGAACTGCAACACCACGTTAACATCCCAGGGCGCTGTAGGCGGTACAAAGGGAGGTTGGATGTGCAGAACTTCCTTCAAAAAAGTCTGAACTTCAGGGAGGGCAGCCAACCGTTTCTGGAAGAAAATGGATAGGGTCAAAATCTGGACCTTTACGGATCCTAACCTCAGGCCCATATCAACACCTGCTTGCAGGAAGAGAAGAAAACGTTCTAGTTGAAACTCCAACGTAGGAAAATTCTTGGACTCACACAGATATACATATTTTTGCCAAATACAATGGTAATGTTTTTACGTTACTCCTTTCCTAGCCTGTATAAGGGTAGGAAGAACCTTGTTCGGTATGCCCTTCCGTCAAACGTAGCCGTTGTAAGTATTGATAGGCAAACGGCCCCTGCTGCAACAGGTCCTCCCGAAGAGGAAGAGGCCTCGGCTCTTCTAGCAGTACCTTCTTGGCCAGTCTGAAGCAATGAGGATCGCTTGAACCCTTGTTCTCCTTATGAGCTTAAGCACTCTTGGTATGAGTGGGAGTGGTGGAAACACTTACACCGACTGATATACCCACGGAGTCACTAGGGCGTTCACTGCCACTGCTTGCGGGTCCCTCGACCTGTACAATATCGCCGAAGCTTCCTGTTGAGATGAGAGGCCATCATGTCTATTTGGGGTACACCCCAAAGATCTGTTACCTCCTTGAACACCTCTGGATGGAGACCCCACTCCCCTGGATGGAGATCGTGTCTGCTGAGGAAGTCCGCTTCCCAGTTGTCTACTCCCGGAATGAAGATTGCCGACACCACTACAGCTTGCCTTTCTGCCCAGAGGATGATTCTTGTTACCTCTGACATTGCAGCTCTGCTCTTCGTTCCGCCCTGTCGGATTATGTAAGCCACTGTCGTTACATTGTCCAACTGCACTTGAATGGCCCGATTTCTCAGGAGGTGGGCCGCTTGGAGAAGACCGTTGTAGATGGCTTTTAGTTCCAGAATGTTTATCGGTAGGCCTGCTGCCAGACTTGACCACCTTCCTTGGAAGGTTTCCCCTTGAGTAACTGCGCGCCCAGCCCCGGAGACTTGCATCCGTGGTTAGAAGGATCCAATCCTGAATCCCGAACCTGTGGCCCCCCAGAAGGTGATGTAATTGTAGCCACCAGAAGAGTGAAAGCTTGGCCTTTGGCGACAGACGTATTCTCTGGTGCATGTGTAGATGAGATCCCGACCACTTGTCCAGGAGATCCAGTTGGAAGGACAGAGCATGAAACCTCCCATACTGCAGAGCCTCGTAAGAGGCCATCACCTTCCCCAGAAGGCGAATGCACTGATGAACCGACACCTGGGCTGGCTTCAGGACATCCCGGACCATTGTTTGTATCACTAACTCTTTTTCCTCTGGAAGAAACACCCTCTGCACTTCCATGTCGAGGATCATTCCCAGAAAGGACAACCTCTTGGTGGGTTCCAAATGTGATTTTGGAAGATTCAGGATCCAACCGTGTTCCTTGAATAGATGGGTAGTGAGAACTATGGACTGTAACAGCTTCTCCTTGGACGATGCCTTTATCAGCAGATCGTCCAGATATGGAATTATGTTCACCCCCTGTCTGCGAAGAACCATCATTTCCGCCATCACCTTGGTGAATACCCTCGGTGCTGTGGAGAGGCAGAATGGCAGGGCCTGGAATTGAAAATGACAGTCCAACAGTGCGAATCTGAGATGAGCTTGATGCGGCAGCCAAGCCGGAATGTGGAGGTACTCATCCTTGATGTCCAGGGATACCAGGAATTCCCCCTCCTCCAGACCTGATATCACCGCCCTTAGAGACTCCATTTTGAACTTGAACTCCCTCAGGAAGGGATTTAGTGATTTTAAGTTCAGAATGCGCCTGACCGAACCATCCGATTTCGGTACCACGAAAAGGTTCCAATAGTAACCTTTGTTTTGCATATGGGGAGGAACTGGTACAATAACCTGTGCCTCCACCAACTTCTGGGTGCCTTCCTGTAGGTTAGCCCTGTCTGCCAGCAAAGCTGGCAAGCCTGATTTGAAGAACCGGTGAGGAGGGAGATCTTGAAATTCCAACCTGTACCCTTGGGACACAATATCTTGCACCCAGGGATCCAGGCCGGACGTGACTGAAATGCCAGAGTCTCGCCCCCTCTGGCCCCACCTCCAGGCCGCACGGTCCACAGTCATGCTGAGGACTTTGGTGTACCCAAAGTAGGTTTCTGTTCCTGGGAACCCGCCGCAGCAGTTTTCTTGGATTTAGGCCAACCTCCTCTAAAGAAGGTGTTAAGACGGCTTGGCCTTTCTTGCTTTGGCAGTCCGAAAGGACAGATGAAGCTGAAGAAAAGGGTTTCTTCGTAGCAGGTGCAGCTGAGGGAAGAAAAGGAGACTTACCCGCTGTAGCCGTAGAGATCCACGCATCCAACGCTTCCCCAAAGAGAGCCTAACCTGTGTAGGGTAGGATCTCAACACCTCTCCTGGATTCCACGTCGGCAGACCACTGGCGCAGCCAAAGTCCCTTACGAGCTGAGACAGACATGGAAGATATCCCTGCAGCCATGGATTCCACCATAAATCCTGCAGAATCCTGAATGTTACGTAAAAACAATTCAACATCACCTTTATCCATTGTATCCAAATCCTCATGTAACATTCCTTACCACTTTACTATAGCTTTGGAAATCCATGCACAGGCAATAGTAGGACGTAGTAACACCTCTGAAGCCGTGTATATGGATTTGAGCGTAGTGTAAATTTTGCGATCAGCCGGCTCTTAAGGCGGTAGATCCTGGAACAAGTAAAACCATCTTTTTTGAGAGTCTGCATACAGACGCGTCAACTATGGGTGGGTTTTCCCATTTTTTCCTATCCTCCTCATGGAAGGGGAAAGCAACCAGAACCCTTCTAGGGATCTGGAATTTTTTCTCATGCTTTCTCAAATATATTTAATTATTTAGACGCAGGGAAGGATAGCGAGGCTTTCTTATTGTCAGTGAAGTAAGCCTCCTCAACCTGTTCAGGTGTTGTATCAGCAATAGTAAAACACATCTCTAATAGCCTCTATCATCAACTGCATCCCTTTAGCAAGAGATGCCGCCCCCCGCAGTACATCCCCCTCACTGTCTGCCGTGTCAGAATCGGTATTCGTGTCATCTTTCATAATCTGGGCAAGAGCACGTTTGTGGGAACATACAGTAGGGGGTCCTGAGGTAACAGAACCGGACCAAACTGCCATAGAGTTCTGTAAAACCTGAGTTGGAGATTCATTCTGTGCAACCCTAGTAGAAATCTGAGAAATCATAGTTTTAATAGAGGATAACCGTTCAGGCTCCCTTGCTGGTATCTGCGCAATCCTGATTACATGGAATGGGATCATCCTGAGAGGGCATATCCTCTGCAGCATATTTTATTTATTAACAGTTTCTTATATAGCGCAGCAAATTCCGTTGCGCTTTACAATTAGAACAATGACACAGAGTCCCTGGACGTAACTTAATGGAGACCACAGACACTCCACACACACACACACACACACACACACACACACACACACACACACACACACACACACACACACACACACACAGGGGAGGGCAGACAGAGTTTCACCCCCAAGAATGGCAAGAGACACACACAGAGGAACCAACCCACACACACACACAGCGCTTTTAAGGTATAGGGAGACCCCCCAACCAGAGCTGACTGTGCACCTTAATAGGTTACACAGTCTTTACATCAGCCTCCCCCCCCCCTTCTACAACCCCCTGGTACCGCAAGAGACAGCTGGAGTTGAATTGGAGGGACAGCTCTCACTGACAGCGCTTCTGCAGGCAGGAAAATGGCGGTGAATGCTGCAGGGTCCGCTTTGAGGAGAAGCTCTGCCCCCTTCATGGCACTGTCTTCCCACTCTTCTGAAGTTTATACTGGCCTGAGGAATTGTGCTGGCAGCGATCCTGGGACCCTGACAGGCTTGGAGGTCAGGGTAGGGTGTAGGCGCTGGCTCAGGGCGCCCCTCACAGCGCCACACTGTGTACCGCTGAGCCCCGGAGCGCAGTTAGTACTGCGTTCCATACCCTGTTGCCGCCATCTTCACACTGCCCCCCAACTTGCTAGGGGGGGCCGGTGACTAAATCGCCACTGATCTTCTAGCTCTGTAAGGGGGCGGCAGTATGCTGCTGGGGTGAGCGATCCCCTGTGGCGGGTAACGTTCAATTCCCTCAGGAGCTTAGTGACCTGTCAGCAGAGATAGTGGCTCAGACCCCTATCCGCAGCAGGGAGGCTGTTGCCAGCAGCCTCCATGTAAAATGATAAGCTCTATAAAGCTCTGTAGAGCTCCCCTAGATGTGACCGGCTCCTCCGGGCACATTTTCTAAACTAAGTCTGGTAGGAGGGTATAGAGGGAGGAGCCAGCCCCCACACTTAAACTCTTAAAGGGCCAATGGCTCCTAGTGGACCCAACTATACCCCATGGTACTAATGTGGACTCCAGCATCCTCTAGGACGTAAGAGAAAACAAAGGGAGCTTCCAATCCCGAAGCCCACGGGATTGAAAGTTCCAGTACCAGGATTGAAAGCTCCAGTCCCAGGATTGAATCCCAGCCAATTTTTGCCCAAAATCCCGGGCCACCATAATTGGGAGAAGAATGAACGAACGAACGAAAGTAGTAATAATGCCACTGTATAAGTCATTGGTACGGCCTCATCTAGAATACCGTGTTCAATTCTGGAGGCCATATCTTCGAAAAGGATAATAATATTAGAGACTGTACAAAGAAGGGCAACTAAAATGGTGCATGGCCTACATCACAAAACATACCCAGAAAGACTAAAAAAAATCTCACTATGCATAGTTTGGAGCAGAGAAGGGAAAGGGGGGATATGATAGAGATGTTCAAATATATCATGGGTTTTAACAAAGTCCACATCATCACCAGGGTTCCAAAGAGATATAAGCGGCTCTCTATACTCTGCCCCTGGCTTTACTTAAGGTGTCAACATGCTTTAACATTAACTTGATATAACTGGTATTATCATTGTTACAGAAATATTCTATAAAAAAAATAGAACTTGGGAAAACAAAAACACACTAACAACTCCGTGGTTAAAGTTGATAGAGCTGCATGCAAGTCGTCCCTAATTGCTTCAGTACAGTGTGCCCTTAAAAAAAACAAATAAAAAAATTTGGACAGCCCCAGTGCACATTTGAACCACCCCTATCCTTAGTGTAAAAGATCCAACTGAAACTAGGTGGAATTACATACACACACACAACTATGTATAGGCCGCAATTCAATCTTCCTTGAACATTATCTACAAGCTACAATGTTACGCCCCTTTAGCAGCAATTTGACAACGCATAGAACTCTTTCACCTGCGTATGCTTATCTCCGGGTTTTGCGCAGTGCAAAACAATGCAATATACACCCGTAAAAACAGAAATGCATACAACGCTGCATCAACCCCATAAAATCATCATGTACATTTTCCAAGTATAAGAATAACCAAAAAAACAAACAACAACTACAATTCACACTACAGAAAAGTTAATCCCAAAGTAAAAAACTCAATGTGAAAAAGCAGCCATTCCATATGGGCTGAAACGCATGGGATCCTGAAGTAGTCACTGGCATCTATTGATATTCACTGATGGAGAATTTTAACGTATGAAACTCGCTCTATGAATGCAATAAACACCATATCTCATGCGTCTTACCAGCTGGCCCATAAATCCTGCCTGTTTTAATGTTCAGGTTAACTGGGACTGTCCCGTAGCTCCTAGAATATAAATTAACACTGTTAGTAATTTAACTCAGGATAAGTATTTAACTCATCTATGTTTTGTACGAGTAGCTACATACCCAAACTGAGGAGCTCCTGTTTTAATATCTCCAATAGTAACATGAACATCATCTTCATCATCATCACTGTCACTTTCACTGTCATCCTCAGTCTCTGTCACCTTACACAGGCAATACAGACAAACATATGGTACAATTCCATAGGAATAAATGGTCATTGCATTAAATGGTATCGCTGAGCTTTAGGCTACTTACATGTAATTATTAGGTGCAAAAGCACTTCCCTATTTATAAAGGTGTTTGCCTCACAACAAGCATATAATAATCATATACATAGCAGATAAACACATACTCATGGGAATTCAAATGAAACAAAACAAATAAGAAACTGTACAAACTATTGGCTTGATTCGGATACAATTCAGCGTGGATTGAAGAACTCCGGGAGTTAGCTCCCGGTGATATTCAATTCAGCACGCTGTCATGACTAAGCAGGCCGGTTCTCGCGAACTAAACTGTGTTTTGTAACGAGAATCAGCATTCTCCAACTAAAGTGCCCGGCGCGCTGCTGTTTCCGCAGCGCTAAGGGCAAAAATCAGCATTGCACCAACACTTTTATTGAATTTCTGCTCGCACCCCTCCAGGGGTGCAAGGAGAAATATTCTTGACGGACATCAGTGTGCTGAATTGAATAGCACCGGGAGCTTATTCCCGGCGCTAGTCAATCTGTGCAGAATTGAACAGAGTCCTATAAAGATGGATGTATTTATAAAGGATAACTATGTTACATTTATTAAATAATGCATGTGTTTGGGCTTGACATCAAGCAAAAGCCTGTCCAAAATGATACAAGTAGACTGCTATCATGGTGTTTTGTAGTTAGTGTGACACTAGCTTTACTCTTCTGTGTTTCAAATCGGATCACAACCTCTCCTTCTGTAGCCACATTACTAATATCAGTAAAAAAAATAATATTACAATAATAATTACACTTTCAAAATGAAGTTAATTAGAAAATTACCGTTTTTACAACCCCATTCTCAGTAGTATCGGCTTCAACAACTGTCAAAGGATGAGAGCTATGGAATAAATGGATAAGAAAATGAAAGCTATAAAATTATTCTAGAATGTGATCTGCAATATACATATAGTATGTGTTTGATAGTGCCCACCTTGTTATATCCTCTTCATCATCATCTGGCCCAGCAGCTTCGTTTTCCTCTACAGAAATACAAAAAAAAAAAAAGTAAACTAACTTCAATTAAGGTGCAACCCAGTGACTAGAAAAACATTCTTCTGATGTACAGGGAAACTATGGAAGGGAGCCATTGGAAAAGTAAGGCTTCTGCAGGTTCTCTGTATGAGACTGGCTAACTTACTAGAAGTGGAAATTATCTAGTTTCCAAGGATATAATAAGAATTTACTCACCGGTAATTCTATTTCTCGTAGTCCGTAGTGGATGCTGGGACTCCGTAAGGACCATGGGGAATAGCGGCTCCGCAGGAGACTGGGCACAACTAAAAGAAAGCTTTAGACTACTGGTGTGCACTGGCTCCTCCCACTATGACCCTCCTCCAAACTTCAGTTAGGATACTGTGCCCGGAAGAGCTGACACAATAAGGAAGGATTTTGAATCCCGGGTAAGACTCATACCAGCCACACCAATCACACCGTATAACTCGTGATACAATACCCAGTTAACAGTATGATAACAACTGAGCCTCTCAACAGATGGCTCAACAATAACCCTTTAGGTAAACAATAACTATATACAAGTATTGCAGACAATCCGCACTTGGGATGGGCGCCCAGCATCCACTACGCACTACGAGAAATAGAATTACCGGTGAGTAAATTCTTATTTTCTCTGGCGTCCTAAGTGGATGCTGGGACTCCGTAAGGACCATGGGGATTATACCAAAGCTCCCAAACGGGCGGGAGAGTGCGGATGACTCTGCAGCACCGAATGGGCAAACTCTATGTCCTCCTCAGCCAGGGTGTCAAACTTGTAGAATTTAGCAAATGTGTTTGACCCCGACCAAGTAGCTGCTCGGCAAAGTTGTAGAGCCGAGACCCCTCGGGCAGCCGCCCAAGAAGAGCCCACCTTCCTCGTGGAATGGGCTTTTACTGATTTAGGATGCGGCAGTCCAGCCGCAGAATGTGCAAGCTGAATCGTACTACAGATCCAGCGAGCAATAGTCTGCTTTGAAGCAGGAGCACCCAGCTTGTTGGGTGCATACAGGATAAATAGCGAGTCAGTCTTTCTGACTCCAGCTGTCCTGGAAACATAAATTTTCAGGGCCCTGACTACGTCCAACAACTTGGAAGCCTCCAAGTCTTTAGTAGCCGCAGGCACCACGATAGGTTGGTTCAGATGAAAGGCTGATACCACCTTAGGGAGAAATTGGGGACGAGTCCTCAATTCTGCCCTATCCATATGGAAAATCAGATAAGGGCTTTTACATGACAAAGCCGCGAATTCTGACACACGCCTGGCCGAAGCCAAGGCCAACAACATGACCACTTTCCACGTGAGATACTTCAATTCCACGGTTTTAAGTGGCTCAAACCAATGTGACTTTAGGAAATCCAACACCACGTTGAGATCCCAAGGTGCCACTGGAGGCACAAAAGGGGGCTGAATATGCAGCACTCCCTTAACAAAAGTTTGAACTTCAGGTAGTGAAGCCAGTTCTCTCTGGAAGAAAATCGATAGAGCCGAAATCTGGACCTTAATGGAACCCAATTTTAGGCCCATAGTCACCCCTGACTGTAGGAAGTGCAGGAAACGGCCCAGCTGAAATTCCTCCGTTGGGGCCTTCCTGGCCTCACACCACGCAACATATTTTCGCCATATGCGGTAATAAAGGTTTGCGGTTATTTCTTTCCTAGCTTTAATCAGCGTGGGAATGGCTTCCTCCGGAATGCCCTTTTCCTTCAGGATCCGGTGTTCAACCGCCATGCCGTCAAACGCAGCCGCGGTAAGTCTTGGAACAGACAGGGCCCCTGCTGCAGCAGGTCCTGTCTGAGCGGCAGAGGCCATGGGTCCTCTGAGATCATTTCTTGAAGTTCCGGGTACCAAGCTCTTCTTGGCCAATCCGGAACAATGAGTATAGCTCTTACTCCTCTTCTCCTTATTATCCTCAGTACCTTTGGTATGAGAGGAAGAGGAGGGAACACATAAACCAACCGGTACACCCACGGTGTCACTAGAGCGTCCACAGCTATCGCCTGCGGGTCTCTTGACCTGGCACAATATCTTTCTAGCTTTTTGTTTAGGCGGGACGCCATCATGTCCACCTGTGGCCTTTCCCAACGGTTTACAATCAGTTGGAAGACTTCTGGATGAAGTCCCCACTCTCCCGGGTGGAGGTCGTGCCTGCTGAGGAAGTCTGCTTCCCAGTTGTCCACTCCCGGAATGAACACTGCTGACAGTGCTAACACGTGATTTTCCGCCCATCGGAGAATCCTTGTGGCTTCTGCCATCGCCGTCCTGCTTCTCGTGCCGCCCTGTCGGTTTACATGGGCGACCGCCGTGATGTTGTCTGACTGGATCAGTACCGGCTGGTTTTGAAGCAGGGGTTTTGCCTGACTTAGGGCATTGTAAATGGCCCTCAGTTCCAGAATATTTATGTGTAGGGAAGTCTCCTGACTTGACCATAGTCCTTGGAAGTTTCTTCCCTGTGTGACTGCCCCCCAGCCTCGAAGGCTGGCATCCGTGGTCACCAGGACCCAGTCCTGTATGCCGAATCTGCGGCCCTCTTGAAGATGAGCACTCTGCAGCCACCACAGCAGAGACACCCTGGTCCTTGGATACAGGGTTATCAGTCGATGCATCTGAAGATGCGATCCGGACCACTTGTCCAACAGGTCCCACTGAAAGGTTCTTGCATGGAACCTGCCGAATGGAATTGCTTCGTAGGAAGCTACCATCTTTCCCAGGATCCGCGTGCAGTGATGCACAGACACCTGTTTTGGTTTTAGGAGGCCTCTGACTAGAGATGACAGCTCCTTGGCCTTCTCCTCCGGGAGAAACACTTTTTTCTGTTCTGTGTCCAGAACCATTCCCAGGAACAGTAAACGTGTCGTAGGGACCAGCTGTGACTTTGGAATATTTAGAATCCAGCCGTGCTGTTGTAGCACCTCCCGAGATAGTGCTACCCCGACCAACAACTGCTCCCTGGACCTCGCTTTTATCAGGAGATCGTCCAAGTACGGGATAATTAAAACTCCCTTCTTTCGAAGGAGTATCATCATTTCGGCCATTACCTTGGTAAAGACCCTCGGAGCCGTGGATAGACCGAACGGCAACATCTGGAATTGGTAATGACAATCCTGTACCACAAATCTGAGGTACTGCTGGTGAGGATGGTAAATGGGGACATGCACGTAAGCATCCTTGATGTCCAGTGATACCATGTAATCCCCCTCGTCCAGGCTTGCAATAACCGCCCTGAGCGATTCCATCTTGAACTTGAATTTTTTTATATATGTGTTCAAGGATTTCAAATTTAAAATGGGTCTCACCGAACCGTCCGGTTTCGGTACCACAAACATTGTGGAATAGCAACCCCGTCCTTGTTGCAGTAGGGGCACCTTTACTATCACCTGCTGGGAATACAGCTTGTGAATTGCCTCTATCACTGCCTGGGGAGTTGTCGGCAAGGCAGATTTGAGGAAACGGGGGGGGAAGAGACGTCTCGATTTCCAGCTTGTACCCCTGAGATACTACTTGAAAGATCCAGGGATCCACCCGTGAGCGAGCCCACTGATCGCTGAAATTTTTGAGACGGGCCCCCACCGTACCTGGCACCGCCTGTGGAGCCCCAGCGTCATGCGGTGGACTTAGAGGAAGCGGGGGAGGACTTTTGCTCCTGGGAACTGGCTGTATGCTGCAGCTTTTTCCCTCTACCTCTGCCTCTGGGCAGAAAGGACGCGCCTTTAACCCGCTTGCCCTTATGGGGCCGAAAGGACTGTACCTGATAATACGGTGCTTTCTTTGGCTGTGCGGGAACATGGGGTAAAAATGCAGACTTCCCTGCAGTTGCTGTGGAAACTAGGTCCGAGAGACCATCCCCGAACAACTCCTCACCTTTATAAGGCAAAACTTCCATGTGCCTTTTTGAGTCTGCATCACCTGTCCACTGCCGAGTCCATAACCCTCTCCTGGCAGAAATGGACATTGCACTTATTTTAGATGCCAGCCGGCAAATATCCCTCTGTGCATCTCTCATGTATAAGACTGCGTCTTTAATATGCTCTACGGTTAGCAATATAGTGTCCCTGTCTAGGGTATCAATATTTTCCGACAGGGAATCTGACCACGCAGCTGCAGCACTGCACATCCATGCTGAAGCAATAGCTGGTCTCAGTATAATACCTGTGTGTGTATATACAGACTTCAGGATAGCCTCCTGCTTTCTATCAGCAGGTTCCTTTAGGGCGGCCGTATCCGGAGACGGTAGTGCCACCTTCTTTGACAAGCGTGTAAGCGCTTTATCCACCCTAGGGGATGTTTCCCAACGTGACCTATCCTCTGGCGGGAAAGGGTACGCCATTAGAAACCTTTTAGAAATTACTAGTTTCTTATCGGGGGAAGCCCACGCTTCTTCACACACTTCATTTAACTCCTCAGATGGAGGAAAAACTACTGGTAATTTTTTCTCTCCAAACATAATACCCTTTTTTGTGGTACCGGGGGTAACATCAGAAATGTGCAACACATTTTTCATTGCCTCAATCATGTAACGTGTGGCCCTATTGGAAGTTACATTAGTCTCATCGTCGTCGACACTGGAGTCAGTATCCGTGTCGACATCTGTGTCTGCCATCTGAGGTAGCGGGCGTTTTACAGCCCCTGATAGCTTTTGAGACGCCTGGGCAGGCACAGGCTGAGAAGCCGGCTGTCCCATATTTGGTATGTCGTCAAACCTTTTATGTAAGGAGTCGACACTGTCACGTAGTTCCTTCCACATAACCATCCACTCAGGTGTCTGCCCCGCAGGGGGTGACATCACATTTATAGGCATCTGCTCCGCCTCCACATAAGCCTCCTCATCAAACATGTCGACACAGCAGTACCGACACACTGCATACACACAGGGAATGCTCTGACAGAGGACAGGACCCCACAAAGCCCTTTGGGGAGAGAGAGAGTATGCCAGCACACACCAGAGCGCTATATAACACAGGGATCCCACTATAAATGAGTGTTTTTTCCCTTATAGCTGCTTATATTACATATACTGCGCCTAAATTTAGTGCCCCCCCCTCTCTTTTTTACCCTTATGTAGCTTGACACTGCAGGGGAGAGCCAGGGAGCGTCCTTCCAGCGGAGCTGTGAGGGAAAAATGGCGCCAGTGTGCTGAGGGAGTTAGCCCCGCCCCTTTTCCGGCGGACTTCTCCCGCTTTTTCTGGAATTCTGGCAGGGGTATTTTTACACCTATATAGCCTTCCTAACTATATATGGTGTAGATTTGCCAGCCAATGTGTATTATATTGCCCTCAGGGCGCCGCCCCCCCCCCCCCCCCCCCCAGCGCCCTGCACCCATCAGTGACCGGAGTGTGAGGTGTGCATGAGGAGCAATGGCGCACAGCTGCAGTGCTGTGCGCTACCTTGTTGAAGACAGTAGTCTTCTGCCGCCGATTTTCCGAAACACTTCTTGCTTCTGGCTCTGTAAGGGGGCCGGCGGCGCGGCTCCGGGACCGAACGATCGAGGTCGGGTCCTGTGTTCGATCCCTCTGGAGCTAATGGTGTCCAGTAGCCTAAGAAGCCCAAGCTACCTCCAGTCAGGTAGGTTCGCTTCTTCTCCCCTTAGTCCCTCGCTGCAGTGAGTCTGTTGCCAGCAGATCTCACTGTAAAATAAAAAACCTAAAATATGCTTTCTTTCTAGGAGCTCAGGAGAGCCCCTAGTGTGCATCCAGCTCAGCCGGGCACAAGATTCTAACTGAAGTCTGGAGGAGGGTCATAGTGGGAGGAGCCAGTGCACACCAGTAGTCTTTCTTTTAGTTGTGCCCAGTCTCCTGCAGAGCCGCTATTCCCCATGGTCCTTACGGAGTCCCAGCATCCACTTAGGACGTCAGAGAAAATTACATTCTATATCCAGTACTTATACAAATCTCTACAAATCTCAGACAAAAAGTGGGCAATAATGAGGTAGCTGCCATCTTGCACATAGGTAGGAAGAAATGCTTATCGACTTACTTCCTAACCTTAACAATACAGATAGTTTACAACTCAGATTAATGGCCCCCATACATCAGCGACATAGTGACGCTATTTACCAAACTCCCGATAGCCGGGTAGAGGAATCGGTAATAAACATGTTCAAAAATCCTGATCCTTTCCAAAAACGGATAGGATCGACAAATTGTGGCTTTTTAACGTTTCATTTCCCAGATGGATCGCCGGAGCAGAGAATCGGGGCTGCTACTGCATGAGGGCCTTAAGCTAGGAGGACAAAAGTGAAAGACAACAGAGTAAACTGTGTCTTCATCCAATATAAACACCTCGGCGAGCATTCTGGAGCACATGCGCCAGGGTTCACAGTGCGGGGAGGGGAACTTAGTTCCTCCCACAGCACACTATGGCTGGTCCCTGCAAGTGACCAACTGCAGCAGGGGGAGTGAACCTCAGGCCCCTCTTGACACACGCTTCGATTCGCCCTGCATGAGAGAGAGAGGAAGGGTATATGCCCATGGAGGTGCGTGTGTGTGGGGGAGGGGGGTAACCTCAAGGGGGAGAACTATTACTAGTGGGGTGTGGGGGAGACAAAGGTTAATGAAGCTGGAGGGAGGAGTAAAATGTTAAAAAGATGCATTGGTCACAGGGTAGGTGAGGGATGAAAAAAAGGTGTGTGTGTGTGTGGGGGGGGGGGGGGGGGGGGTTACATATGGTTTATAAAACATAGATTTTTGTTGTTACTATTAAAGGGTGTGTGGGGGGTACCATTATTAGGATTTTCCAATGGGGGGGGGATAATAAGATATTAAACCTACCGGTAAATCTTTTTCTCGTAGTCCGTAGAGGATGCTGGGGACTACGTAAGGACCATGGGGATAGACTGGCTCCGCAGGAGACATGGGCACTCTAAGAAAGACTTTAGGTATGGGTGTGCACTGACTCCACCCTCTATGCCCCTCCTCTAGACCTCAGTTAGAGAAACCGTGCCCAGAGGAGACGGACAGTACGAGGAAAGGATTTTGTTAATCCAAGGGCAAGATTCATACCAGCCACACCAATCACACCGTATAACTTATGATATACTAACCAGTTAACAGTATGAAAACAACATAGCATCAGTCCAAGACCGATGAAAACTATAACATAACCCTTATGTAAGCAAAACTATATACAAGTCTTGCAGAAGTAGCCCAGCATCCTCTACGGACTACGAGAAAAATATTTACCGGTAGGTTTAAAATCTTATTTTCTCTTACGTCCTAGAGGATGCTGGAGACTCCGTAAGAACCATGGGGATTATACCAAAGCTCCCAAAGGGGCGGGAGAGTGCGGATGACTCTGCAGCACCGATTGAGCGAACAGGAGGTCCTTCTCAGCCAGGGTATCAAACTTGTAGAACTTTGCAAAGGTGTTTGAACCCGACCAAGTAGCAGCTCGGCACAGCTGTAGTGCCGAGACCCCTCGGGCAGCCGCCCAAGAAGAGCCCACCTTCCTTGCGGAATGGGCCTTGACCGATTTTGGTAACGGCAATCCAGCCGTGGAATGAGCCTGCTGAATCGTGTTACAGATCCAGCGAGCAATAGTCTGCTTTGAAGCAGGGGCGCCAACCTTGTTGGCCGCATATAGGACAAACAGTGTTCCTGACTCTAGCCATTCTGGCCACGTAAATTTTCAAAGCCCTGACTACATCAAGGGACTCGGAATCCTCCAAGTCGCGCGTAGCCACAGGCACCACAATAGGTTGGTTCATATGAAAAGATGACACCAACTTAGGCAAGAATTGAGGGCGGGTCCGCAATTCCGCTCCATCCATATGGAAAACTAGATAGGGGCTATTATGAGACAAAGCCGCCAATTCCGATACTCGCCTAGCCGAAGCCAAGGCTAACAACATGACCACTTTCCAAGCGAGATATTTCAACTCCACCGTTTTAAGTGGTTCAAACAAGTGTGACTTAAGGAAACTCAACACCACGTTAAGGTCCCAAGGTGCCACCGGAGGTACAAAAGGAGGCTGAATATGCAGCACTCCCTTTACAAAAGTCTGTACTTCTGGGAGAGAAGCCAATTCCTTTTGAAAGAAAATGGATAAGGCCGAAATCTGAACCTTAATGGAGCCTAATTTTAGGCCCAAATTCACTCCAGTTTGTAGGAAGTGAAGGAAACAGCCCAGATGGAATTCTTCCGGAGGAGCATTCCTGGCCTCACACCAAGCAACATTTTCGCCATCTACGGTGATAATGTTTAGCTGTCACATCCTTCCTAGCCTTTATCAGAGTAGGAATGACCTCATCCGGAATGCCCTTTTTCGCTAGGATCCGGCGTTCAACCGCCATGCCGTCATACACAGTCGCGGTAAGTCTTGGAACAGACAGGGCCCATGTTGCAACAGGTCCTGTCGTAGAGGAAGAGGCCATGGATCTTCTGTGAGCATTTCCAGTAGATCCGGATACCAGGTCCTTCGTGGCCAATCTGGAACAATGAGAATGGTCTTTACTCCTCTTTTCCTTATTATTCTCAACACCTTTGGGATGAGAGGAAGAGGAGGAAACACATAGACCGACTGGAACACCCACGGTGTCACTAGGGCGTCTACAGCTACCGCCTGAGGGTCTTTTGATCTGGCGCAATACCTCTGCAGCTTTTTGTTGAGGCGGGATGCCATCATGTCTTTTTGGGCAGTCCCCACTGACTTGCAATCTGTGCGAAGACTTCCTGATGAAGTCCCCACTCTCCTGGATGCAGGTCGTGTCTGCTGAGGAAGTCTGCTTCCCAGTTGTCCACTCCCGGAATGAACACTGATGACAGTGCACTTACATGATTTTCCACCCAGCGAAGAATCCTGGCGGCTTCCGCCATTGCCACTCTGCTCCTTGTGCCGCCCTGGCGGTTTACATGAGCCACTGCGGTGATGTCTGACTGGATCAGAACTGGTCGGTCGCGCAGTAAGGTCTCCGCTTGACGTAGGGCGTTGTATTTTGCCCTCAGTTCCAGGATGTTGGTGTGAAGACAAGACTCTTGACTTGATCACAGACCTTGGAAGTTTCTTCCCTGCGTGACTACTCCCCAACCTCAGAGGCTCGCGTTCGTGGCCCCAGGATCCAGTCCTGAATGCCGAACCTGCGTCCCTCTACAAGGTGAGCACTCTGCAGCCACCACAGGAGAGATACCTTGGCTCTGGGGGACAGGGTGATCAACCGATACATTTGTAGATGTGACCCGGACCACTTGTCCAATAAGTCCCATTGGAAAGTCCTTGCATGGAACCTGCCGAAGGGGATGGCTTCGTACGATGCCACCATCTTTCCCAGGACTCGAGTGCAGTGGTGCACTGACACCTGTTTTGGCTTCAATAAGTTCCTGACTAGAGTCATGAGTTCCTGAGCTTTTTCTATCGGAAGATAAACCTTTTTCTGGTCTGTATCCAGAATCAAGCCGAAGAAAATCAGACGAGTCGTAGGAACCAACTGCGACTTCGGGATATTGAGAATCCAGCCGTGTTGCTGTAACACCTGCAGTGAAAGTGACACACTGTTCAGTAACTGCTCTCTTGATCTCGCTTTTATGAGGAGATCGTCCAAGTACGGGATAATTGTGACACCTTGCATGCGCAGGAGCTCCATTATTCCCGCCATTACCTTGGTGAAAATTCTCAGGGCCGTGGAAAGCCCAAACGGCAACGTGTGAAATTGGTAATGGACAATCCTGTACCACAAATCTCAGGTACGCCTGATGAGGTGGATATATGGGAACATGAAGGTATGCATCCTTTATGTCCAGAGATACCATAAACCCCCCCCCCTTCCAGGCTGGCGATGACCGCTCTGAGCGATTCCATCTTGAACCTCTTCAAGTATAGGTTCAGGGATTTTACATTTAAAATGGGTCTGACCGAACCGTCCGGTTTCGGGACCACAAATAGGGTTGAGTAATATCCCCTCCCTTGTTGAAGCAGGGGAACCTTGACCACCACCTGTTGAAGATACAATTTGTGAATTGCATATAAAACTATCTCCCTTTCCGGGGGAGAAGCTGGTAGGGCCGATTTGAAAAACCGGCGAGGAGGCACCTCTTCGAATTCCAGCTTGTAACCCTGGGAAACAATTTCTATTGCCCAGGGATCCACCTGTGAGTGAACCCAGATGTGGCTGAAAACTCGAAGACGTGCCCCCACTGGGGCAGACTACTGTAGCGGAGCCCCAGCGTCATGCGGTGGATTTTGTAGAGGCCGGGGAGGACTTCTGTTCCTGGGAACTAGCTGTGTTATGCAGCTTTTTTCCTCTGCCCTTACCTCTGGCAAGAAAGGACGCACCTCGTACTTTGTTTCTTTGTGATCGAAAGGACTGCATTTGAGAATGTGGCGCTTTCTTAGGCTGTGAGGGAATATAAGGTAGAAAATTTGATTTACCAGCAGTAGCTGTGGAGACCAGGTCCGAGAGACCTTCCCCAAACGATTCCTCACCCTTGTAAGATAAAGCCTCCATATGTCTTTTTGAGTCGGCATCACCTGTCCATTGCCAGGTCCATAGGAATCGTGTAGTAGAAATGGACATTGCGTTGATTCTAGAACCCAGTAGACTAATGTCTCTGAGCATCTCTCATATATAAGACCGCATCTTTTATATGTCCCAGGGTCAATAAAATGGTATCCTTATCTAGGGTCTCAATATCCGCTGATAAGGTATCTGTCCATGCTGCTACCGCGTTACAAACCCAAACCGACGCAATCGCCGGTCTGAGTAAGGTACCAGAATGTGTGTAAATGGACTTCAAGATAACCTCCTGCTTGCGGTCAGCAGGGTCCCGGAGGGTAGCCGTATCTTGGGATGGCAGCGCTACCTTTTTGGATAAGCGTGTTAATGCCTTATCCACCTTAGGGGAGGATTCCCACCGTATCCTGTCCGTTGGCAGGAAAGGATACGCCATAAGAATCCTTTTGGGAATCTGCAGTTTTTTATATGGAGATTCCCAAGCTTTTTCACATAATTCATTCAACTCATGTGAGGGGGGAAAGGTTACCTCAGGTTTCTTCCCCTTATACATGTGTACCCTCGTGTCAGGGACAGGGGGTTCCTCTGTGATATGCAAAACATCTTTTATTGCAATGATCATATATCGAATACATTTAGCCACTTTTGGCTGTAATTTTGCATCATCGTAGTCGACACTGGAGTCAGAATCCGTGTCGGTATCTGTCTACAATTTGGGATAGTGGGCGCTTTTGAGACCCCGAAGGTCCCTGCAACATAGGGACAGACATGGGTTGACTCTCTGGCTGTTCCCTAGCTTCAGCTTTGTCTAATCTTTTGTGCAATAAATTTACATTAGCACTTAAAACCTTCCACATATCCATCCAGTCAGGGGTCGGCGTTGTCGACGGAGACACCACACATTCTCTCCTCCTCCTCCCCCTGAAAGCCTTGTACCTCAGACATGTCAACACACGTGTACCGACACACCACACACTCAGGGAATCCTCTTTCTGAAGACCGTTCCCCCACAAGGCCCTTTGGAGAGACAGAGAGAGAGTATGCCAGCACACACCCAGCGCTATATGACCCAGGAAAAAACACTATATAAATATATATTTACCCAGTAGCGCTGTTTGTACATGTATAAATGCGCCAAATTATGTGCCCCCCCCTTCTTCAAAACCCTCTTTCAACGTGGTTAAGCAGGGGAGAGTCCGGGGAGCTTCCTCTCCGCGCTGTGCTGTGGAGAAAATGTCGCTGGTGAGTGCTGAGGGAGTAGCCCCGCCACGCTTCTGTCCCGCTCAAATATACTGAAACTGGTGGGGGCTCATTATATATACAGTGCCCAACTGTATATATGTCTATTTTTGCCAGAAAGCGGTTTATATGCTGCCCAGGGCGCCCCCCCCTGCGCCCTTACAGCGACTGCCGTGTGTGAGGTGTATGGGAGCAATGGCGCACAGCTTCACCGCTGTGCGTTACCTCAGTGAAGATCATGAAGTCTTCTGCCGCCTTTGAAGTCTTCTTTTCTTCTCATACTCACCCGGCTTCTATCTTCCGGCTCTGTGAGGACGGCGGCGTGGCTCTGGGACGGACGGCGAGGGTGAGACCTGCGTACCGATCCCTCTGGAGCTAATGGTGTCCAGTAGCCTAAGAAGCAGAGCCTTGAAACTCACAGAAGTAGGTCTGCTTCTCTCCCCTTAGTCCCTCGATGCAAGGAGTCTGTTGCCAGCAGGCTCCCTGAAAATAAAAAACCTAACAAAATACTTTCTTTCAGGAAACTCAGGAGAGCTCCCTGTAATGCACCCAGTCTCCTCTGGGCACAGTAGTAAACTGAGGTCTGGAGGAGGGGCATAGAGGGAGGAGCCAGTGCACACCCATACCTAAAGTCATTCTTAAAGTGCCCATGTCTCCTGCGGAGCCCGTCTATCCCCATGGTCCTTACGGAGTCCCCAGCATCCTCTAGGACGTAAGAGAAAGTAAGTTATTTTAGAATGGGGGCCTGTGATAATAAAGCCCCCTCAGACTTGTGTTGTATAGCTATGAGTCTCAGTATATAATGCCAGCTCCAAATATGGACCAAATGAGTGCATTAGTAAAAGCCCATTCCCCAAAGCACTGTGAAGCACTAGTTAAAGCCCTTCTCCCTGAGACACATCAATTTAGTTAGGGACATTCCCCCTGGTGGGACACAGCAGCACCCTTCCCTCTGGTGGGACACAGCGAGCACCCTTCCCTCTGGTGGGACACAGCGAGCACCCTTCCCTCTGGTGGGACACAGCGAGCACCCTTCCCTCTGGTGGGACACAGCGAGCACCCTTCCCTCTGGTGGGACACAGCGAGGACACTATCAAGCGTCCTTTCTTCTGGTGGGACACTAGCAAGCAACCTGTACCCTTATGGGACACAGCAAGGGCACTAGCAAGCACCCTTTACCCGGGGTGGGATGCAGCAAGCACACTTTCCCTTGGTGGGGTACAGTACGGGCACTAGCAAGCATCCTTTACCCGTGGTGGACGCAGCAAGCACACTTTCCCTTGGTGGGATACAGTAAGGACACTAGCAAGAGCACTAACCCCTGGTTGGACACAGTGAGGACACCAGCGAGTGTCCGTTTCCCCAGTGGGATTCAGCAAGGACATTTCTCCTTTGTGGGATACAGTAAGGGCACTAGCGAGAACCCTCCCCCTGGTGGGACACGAGGACATTAACGAGCACCCCCTGGTAGAAAACAGCGAGGACAATAGCAAGCTCCCTACCCACTGGTGGAACACATGAGCACACTTCCCGCTGGTGGGATACACACCGAGGACACTAGTGATTACCCTTCCCCTTGAGGGACACAGTGAGTATACTAGCAAGCACCATTCCCTCTGGTAGGACACTAGTGAGCGCCCTTCTCCTTGGTGGGACAGAGCAAGGGCACTAGCGTATACCATTCCCACTGGTGGGAAACAGCAAGGACACTAGCATACCGTTCTCCCTGGTGGGACACAGCGAGAACACTAGCATACAATATCCCTGGTGGGACACAGCGAGGAAACTAACATACCATTCCCCCTGTTGGGACACAGCGAGGACGTTATCTAGCACCCTTTCCCCTGGAAAGGACACAAGTGAACACCCTCTACCCTGGTGGAACACAGAGAGAACACTAGAGAAGGCCCTTACCCCTCACCCTGGTAAATGAATGCATACCTCCCAACATGACCCTTTCCAGGAGGGACAAAATGCTCTGCTCTTGGACTTCCCTCTTAATGTATGATTGCCCTCACCTGTGTTGAACTACTTAATGAATAAGAAAGGTGTTTAACTACAGGTGATGCTAATCATACATTAAGAGGGAAGTACAAGAGCAGAGCATTATGTCCCTCCTGGAAAGGGTCATGTTGGGAAGTATGCGAACGGTAGATACCGATTGGGTAGTATGTTGGGCCAATCAGCCCCCACGTGTGAGGAATATCCCCCTGAGAATAGCCGGACAGGTTATGTTATGGAGACATGAGACACACGCAGCACGCTCGTACCCCCATACAGCCATTCCTCCTCCTCATCCCCGCCTCCTCCGCCCGCGGTCACTGTGGTAGAGGAGGGGGCGGCTACGGCCGACGCTGGAGGAGAGGCGGATGAGGAGGGAGCCGCGGCAATGGCGGCGGTATCATTGCTGGTGCTGCTCTCCGCTGTTACCACCATCCTCTCCAGCAGCTCCCCGCCGGCGGACATCTTTCCTGGGGAAGGAAGGAAGGGTCATGCTATCGCGAGAGATCTCCGGCCCCTCAGCAGCCAGTACCCGGATCTACCTGCAAGCAATCGGAAGCCGCGGTGACTACCACGTGACAGTGTTTCGGATGTAGCGGCGGCCATGTTAGCTATTGTCAGCGTCTGCCCTTTCCTGATAGCTTTATTGCTTTCAGCAATGACAAAAGAGCAGGCAGGTGCTTCCCCGTCCCCCAGCTGTGGTTAAACTACAAATCCCAGCATGCCGAGATGCATGTTAGCAGCAAACTGTCTGATTATCTCTCATTCTCACCTATTTAGCATTTATGAAATTATGTCCATGCAGTTATTAAATTAATTTTTTGGGGTTGAGATTTATTTTTCCAGCTCTACCTGGAAATACCACCATTTTCCAGAACACTTATGTCTTAATATATAAATACCTTGAAATTCATTAGCATTAATATTATTGTTATTAAGACTTACTTTAAAAAAAGAGATGTTTAATTTCCATGCATATTTTGGGGCAAGAGGGCTGACCTTTAATATACCATTTTGAATGGAAGCATGGGGGCATCTTGTCCAATTATAATGTATTCTTAGGGGAGGGCGGTAGAGACACTTTGGGGTCTATTTACTAAGCATTGGAGAGTGATAAAGTGGAGCGAGACAAAGTACCAGCTAATCTGCTCCTGTCATTTTTCAAACCAATATGTAAATTAACAGTTAGGAGCCGATTGGCTGGTGCGTTATCACCTTGCACTTATTACCGCTTTATCACTTCTTTATCCCTCCTACAGGTTTAATACATCTGCCCCACTGTCTTTAACATTACAGGAGCTGATTGGCTGGTATCTCTCTCCAAGACTTAATAAATAGACCACATTGTTCTGTGCACACACATGGTGCAGCATATGAAAATTGAGGCCCTAGGTCGCATTTAGTCCTACTTGCCTACTCCCAGAATTTCCTGGAGACTCATGGTTCTGGGGCGAGTTCTCTATGAATTCCTGGCAACCTTTCCAGATCCTACCTAACACAGGTGTGTTGATGCAACTACGTCGCTCTCTTGCTGGTTCCCTGGGACCTTTAGAGCCTTGAGAGAAAATGTATGAGAGTATGCTTTTAATTCCTGAACTGAAACAGGCTCCTCAGCACATGCTCAGGAGAGTACAGCCCCATCTAAGAAGGGACTGTCCCTGGGTTTCCCAAAAATTATACATGACTATGGGGACCATATCTAAAATATACCCCTAACTCAGTTTAGTGACTACTCTGGCAGGGCCTGTTGGGGTTATGAGTTTGACAACTGCTAGAGAGTCACATGTTGACCTGCAGTACATTAAACAAGTTATTGATCCAGTGCAGTGTTTCCCAAATCAGATTCTCACCCCCCTTTCACCACCGCACACCTCATGTTTTCAGAATTTCTGATTAAACAGCAGACTCTCCATCATGACCTCTTTCACTTGTACAAAATGCTCTTCTCCTGGACTTCCCACTTAATTGCAGTCACCTGAGTTGGACTAATTGGGGGCAGATGTGCTAAGCCTTGCAGAGTGATTAAGTGGACGGAGATAAAGTACCAGCCAATCCGCTCCCAACTGGCATTTTTCAAACACAGTCTGTAACATGGGAGATGATTGGCTGGTACTTTATCTCCGTCCACTTAATCACTCTGCAAGGTTTAGTAAATCTGCCTTTTAATAAGAAGGCTGTCTTAACACAGGTGCCTGAAATCAAGAAATGTACATCGTATGTCGATGAATAGCAATAATCGATGTTCCCAGCTCTATGGAAATGGTTTGTGTATTCGATGCTGGGATTTCGTTGGTGGTTCTGTGGTTATCTCAACTGCAGAGGCGTATCTAGGGTAGGGCGAGTGGGGCACGTGCCCTGGGCGCCTTGGCAGGCCCAGGAGAGGGGGGCGGCGCCGGCGACCAGGGCATCATGCCCCTCTCGCCCCCGCCAACCCTAAATGTGAGGGGAGGAGAGCGCAGCAATGCTGTGTCCGGCGCTAGCCAATCAGAGCTTGCGGACCGGCTCCTGATTGGCTGCCGGTCCGCGAGCTCTGATTGGCTAGCGAACCGGTGCCAGACAGCCGCCGGAGACCTGGAGCGGTGAGGGGAAGGAGAGGCGCTGCGCTCTCCTCCCCTCACATAGAGCAAGCGGTGAGTGACGGGGGTGGCGGCGGGCTTGGCGGCACAGTGGGGCATATATCTGGCACCAAATGGGGCATGTAACTGGCACTGTGGGGCAATGTAACTGGCACTGTGGGGCAATGTAACTGGCACTGTGGGGCAGTGTAACTGGCACTGTGGGCCATTGTATCAGGCACTGGGGGGCAATGCAATTGGCACTGTGGGGCATGTATCCGGCACTGTGGGGCAATGTAACTGGCACTGTGGGGCAATGTAACTGGCACTGTGGGGCATTGTATCTGGCACTGTGGGGCATTGTATCTGGCACTGTGGGGCATTGTATCTGGCACTGTGGGGCATTGTATATGGCACTGTGGAGCATTGTATCCGGCACTATGGGGCAATGTATCCGGCACTGTGGGGCATTGTATCCGGCACTGTGGGCCATTTTCAGTGGCCACACCCCTTCTGGAGCGTGGCCACGCCCCTTCTGGCGTGTGGTCACACCCCTTCTAGAGTGTGGACACGCCCATTTTGCACATACTTCTTTTGCTCTTTTTTTTCGGGGGGGGGGGCGCCACTTTACATCTTGCCCTGCGCTCCAAAAACCCTAGTTACGCCTCTGCTCAACTGCTATCACAAAGGTCCAGAAGTATAGCATTTGTACCTTGTGGAAGGACTCGTGTTGGAGGGTATGAGCATACTTGATGACCTTTGTTCACTGCCCTAAAGAAGCCTGAAGTGGAAAATAAGATTTTATTTACCGGTAAATCTATTTCTCGTAGTCCGTAGAGGATGCTGGGACTCCGTAAGAACCATGGGGAATAGACGGGCTCCGCAGGAGATAGGGCACTTTAAGAAAGCTTTGGACTCTGGGTGTGCACAGGCTCCTCCCTCTATGCCCCTCCTCCAGACCTCAGTTAGGGAAATTGTGCCCAGAGAAGATGGACAGTACGAGGAAGGATTTTTGTAAATCTAAGGGCGAGATTCATACCAGCCACACCAATCACACCGTATAACTTGTGATAAACTTACCCAGTTAACAGTATGAACAACAACATAGCCACGGTTCCACCGAAAAACTATAACATAACCCTTATGTAAGCAATAACTATATACAAGTCTTGCAGAAGAAGTCCGCACTTGGGACGGGCGCCCAGCATCCTCTACTGACTACGAGAAATAGATTTACCGGTAAGTAAAATCTTATTTTCTCTAACGTCCTTGAGGATGCTGTGACTTCGTAAGGACCATGGGGATTATACCAAAGCTCCCAAACGGGCGGGAGAGTGCGGATGACTCTGCAGCACCGATTGAGCAAACAGGAGGTCCTCCTCAGCCAAGGTATCAAACTTATAGAACTTTGCAAAGGTGTTTGTCCACGACCAAGTAGCTGCTCGGCACAACTGTAATGCCGAGACCCCTCCGGCAGC